>NW_027439809.1:300000-541992 GCF_031893055.1 Leptodactylus fuscus
CACTGTGTTTTCTATATAAATAATACTATACACTGTGCATTCTATTTAAATATTACTATACACTGTGTTCTCTCTATATATAATACTATACACTGTGTTTTCTATATAAATAATTCTATACACTGTGTATTCTATTTTAATAATACTATACACTGTGTATTCTATTTTAATAATACTATGCACTGTGTATTCTATTTAAATAATACTATACACGGTGTTTTCTATATAAATAATACTATACACTGTGTATTCTATTTAAATAATACTATACACTGTGTACTCTATATAAATAATACTATACACTCTTCCCTATATAAATAATACTATACACTGTGTTCTCTATATAAATAATACTATACACTGTGTCCTCTATATAAGTAATACTATACACTGTGTATTCTATATAAATAATACTATACACTGTATATTCTATTTAAATAATACTATACACTGTGTATTCTATTTTAATAATACTATACACTGTGTATTCTATATAAATAATACTATACACTGTGTATTCTATTTAAATAATACTATACACTTTGTTTTCTATATAAATTATACTATACACTGTATATTCTATTTAAATAATGCTATACACTGTGTATTCTATTTAAATAATACTATAAACTGTGTATTCTATTTAAATAATACTATACACTGTGTTTTCTATATAAATAATACTATACACTGTGCATTCTATTTAAATATTACTATACACTGTGTTCTCTCTATATATAATACTATACACTGTGCATTCTATTTAAATAATACTATACACTGTGTTTTATATATAAATAATACTATACACTGTATATTCTATTTAAATAATACTATACACTGTGTATTCTATTTAAATAATACTATACACTGTGTATTCTATTTTAATAATACTATACACTGTGTATTCTATATAAATAATACTATACAATGTGTATTCTATTTAAATAATACTATACACTGTGTTTTCTATATAAATAATACTATACACTGTGCATTCTATTTAAATATTACTATACACTGTGTTCTCTCTATATATAATATTATACACTGTGATTTATATATAAATAATACTATACACTGTATATTCTATTTAAATAATTCTATACACTGTGTATTCTATTTAAATAATATTATACACTGTGTATTCTATTTTAATAATACTATACACTGTGTATTATATATAAATAATACTATACAATGTGTATTCTATTTAAATAATACTATACACTGTGTTTTCTATATAAATAATACTATACACTGTGTATTCTATTTTAATAATATTATACACTGTGTATTCTATTTTAATAATACTATGCACTGTGTATTCTATTTAAATAATACTATACACGGTGTTTTCTATATAAATAATACTATACACTGTGTATTCTATTTAAATAATACTATACAATGTGTACTCTATATAAATAATACTATACACTCTTCCCTATATAAATAATACTATACACTGTGTTCTCTATATAAATAATACTATACACTGTGTCCTCTATATAAGTAATACTATACACTGTGTATTCTATATAAATAATACTATACACTGTATATTCTATTTAAATAATACTATACACTGTGTATTCTATTTTAATAATACTATACACTGTGTATTCTATATAAATAATACTATACACTGTGTTTTCTATATAAATAATACTATACACTGTGTATTCTATTTTAATAATACTATACACTGTGTATTCTATATAAATAATACTATACACTGTGTATTCTATTTAAATAATACTATACACTTTGTTTTCTATTTTAATAATACTATACACTGTGTATTCTATATAAATAATGCTATACACTGTGTATTCTATTTAAATAATACTATACACTCTTCCCTATATAAATAATACTATACACTGTATATTCTATTTAAATAATACTATACACAGTGTATTCTATTTTAATAATACTATACACTGTGTACTCTATATAAATAATACTATACACTCTTCTCTATATAAATAATACTATACACTGTGTTCTCCACATAAATAATACTATACACTGTGTCCTCTATATAAGTAATACTATACACTGTGTATTCTATATAAATAATACTATACACTGTATATTCTATTTAAATAATACTATACACTGTGTATTCTATTTTAATAATACTATACACTGTGTATTCTATATAAATAATACTATACACTGTGTTTTCTATATAAATAATACTATACACTGTGTATTCTATTTTAATAATACTATACACTGTGTATTCTATATAAATAATACTATACACTGTGTATTCTATTTTAATAATACTATACACTGTGTATTCTATTTAAATAATACTATACACTGTGTATTCTTTTTAAATAATACTATACACTGTATATTCTATTTAAATAATACTATGCACAGTGTATTCTATTTTAATAATACTATACACTGTGTATTCTATTTAAATAATACTATACACTGTGTATTCTATTTTAATAATACTACGCACTGTGTATTCTATTTAAATAATACTATACACGGTGTTTTCTATATAAATAATACTATACACTGTGTATTCTATTTAAATAATACTATACAATGTGTATTCTATTTAAATAATACTATACACTGTGTTCTCTATTTAAATAATACTATACACTGTGTACTCTATATAAATAATACTATACACTCTTCTCTATATAAATAATACTATACACTGTGTTCTCTATATAAATAATACTATACACTGTGTCCTCTATATAAGTAATACTATACACTGTGTATTCTATATAAATAATACTATACACTGTATATTCTATTTAAATAATACTATACACAGTGTATTCTATTTTAATAATACTATACACTGTATATTCTATTTAAATAATACTATACACTGTGTATTCTATTTTAATAATACTATACACTGTGTATTCTATATAAATAATACTATACACTGTGTATTCTATTTTAATAATACTATACACTGTGTATTCTATATAAATAATACTATACACTGTGTATTCTATTTAAATAATACTATACAATGTGTATTCTATATAAATAATACTATACACAGTATATTCTATTTAAATAATACTATACACTGTGTATTCTATTTAAATAATACTATACACTGTGTATTCTATTTAAATAATACTATATACTGTGTTTTCTATATAAATAATACTATACACTGTGCATTCTATTTAAATATTACTATACACTGTGTTCTCTCTATATATAATACTATACACTGTGTTTTATATATAAATAATACTATACACTGTATATTCTATTTAAATAATTCTATACACTGTGTATTCTATTTAAATAATACTATACACTGTGTATTCTATTTTAATAATACTATACACTGTGTATTATATATAAATAATACTATACAATGTGTATTCTATTTAAATAAAACTATACACTTTGTTTTCTATATAAATAATACTATACACTGTATATTCTATTTAAATAATACTATACACTGTGTATTCTATTTAAATAATACTATACACTGTGTATTCTATTTAAATAATACTATACACTGTGTTTTCTAAATAAATAATACTATACACTGTGCATTCTATTTAAATATTACTATACACTGTGTTCTCTCTATATATAATACTATACACTGTGTTTTCTATATAAATAATACTATACACTGTGTATTCTATTTTAATAATACTATACACTGTGTATTCTATTTTAATAATACTATGCACTGTGTATTCTATTTAAATAATACTATACACGGTGTTTTCTATATAAATAATACTATACACTGTGTATTCTATTTAAATAATACTATACAATGTGTATTCTATTTAAATAATACTATACACTGTGTTCTCTATTTAAATAATACTATACACTGTGTACTCTATATAAATAATACTATACACTCTTCCCTATATAAATAATACTATACACTGTGTTCTCTATATAAATAATACTATACACTGTATATTCTATTTAAATAATACTATACACTGTGTATTCTATTTTAATAATACTATACACTGTGTATTCTATATAAATAATACTATACACTGTGTATTCTATTTAAATAATACTATACACTTTGTTTTCTATATAAATAATACTATACACTGTGTATTCTATTTAAATAATACTATACACTGTGTACTCTATATAAATAGTACTATACACTCTTCTCTATATATATTATACTATACACTGTGTTCTCTATATAAATAATACTATACACTGTGTCCTCTATATAAGTAATACTATACACTGTGTATTCTATATAAATAATACTATACACTGTATATTCTATTTAAATAATACTATACACTGTGTATTCTATTTAAATAATACTATACACTGTGTATTCTATTTTAATAATACTATACACTGTGTATTCTATTTAAATAATACTATACACTGTGTTTTCTATATAAATAATACTATACACTGTGCATTCTATTTAAATATTACTATACACTGTGTTCTCTCTATATATAATACTATACACTGTGCATTCTATTTAAATAATACTATACACTGTGTTTTATATATAAATAATACTATACACTGTATATTCTATTTAAATAATACTATACACTGTGTATTCTATTTAAATAATACTATACACTGTGTATTCTATTTAAATAATACTACACACTGTGTATTCTATTTTAATAATACTATACACTGTGTATTCTATATAAATAATACTATACAATGTGTATTCTATTTAAATAATACTATACACTGTGTTTTCTATATAAATAATACTATACACTGTGCATTCTATTTAAATATTACTATACACTGTGTTCTCTCTATATATAATATTATACTCTGTGTTTTATATATAAATAATACTATACACTGTATATTCTATTTAAATAATTCTATACACTGTGTATTCTATTTAAATAATACTATACACTGTGTATTCTATTTTAATAATACTATACACTGTGTATTATATATAAATAATACTATACAATGTGTATTCTATTTAAATAATACTATACACTGTGTTTTCTATATAAATAATACTATACACTGTGTATTCTATTTTAATAATACTATACACTTTGTATTCTATTTTAATAATACTATGCACTGTGTATTCTATTTAAATAATACTATACACTTTGTTTTCTATATAAATAATACTATACACTGTATATTCTATTTAAATAATGCTATACACTGTGTATTCTATTTAAATAATACTATACACTGTGTATTCTATTTAAATAATACTATACACTGTGTACTCTATATAAATAATACTATACACTCTTCTCTATATAAATAATACTATACACTGTGTTCTCCATATAAATAATACTATACACTGTGTCCTCTATATAAGTAATACTATACACTGTGTATTCTATATAAATAATACTATACACTGTATATTCTATTTAAATAATACTATACACTGTGTATTCTATTTTAATAATACTATACACTGTGTATTCTATATAAATAATACTATACACTGTGTTTTCTATATAAGAAATACTATACACTGTGTATTCTATTTTAATAATACTATACACTGTGTATTCTATATAAATAATACTATACACTGTGTATTCTATTTTAATAATACTATACACTGTGTATTCTATTTAAATAATACTATACACTGTGTATTCTATTTAAATAATACTATACACTGTATATTCTATTTAAATAATACTATGCACAGTGTATTCTATTTTAATAATACTATACACTGTGTATTCTATTTAAATAATACTATACACTGTGTATTCTATTTTAATAATACTATGCACAGTGTATTCTATTTTAATAATACTATACACTGTGTATTCTATTTAAATAATACTATGCACTGTGTATTCTATTTTAATAATACTATGCACTGTGTATTCTATTTAATTAATACTATACACTGTGTTCTCTATATAAATAATACTATACACTGTGTCCTCTATATAAGTAATACTATACACTGTGTATTCTATATAAATAATACTATACACTGTATATTCTATTTAAATAATACTATACACAGTGTATTCTATTTTAATAATACTATACACTGTGTATTCTATTTAAATAATACTATGCACTGTGTATTCTATTTTAATAATACTATGCACTGTGTATTCTATTTAATTAATACTATACACTGTGTATTCTATTTTAATAATACTATACACTGTGTATTATATATAAATAATACTATACAATGTGTATTCTATTTAAATAATACTATACACTGTGTTTTCTATATAAATAATACTATACACTGTATATTCTATTTAAATAATACTATACACAGTGTATTCTATATAAATAATACTATACACTGTGTATTCTACTTTAATAACACTATACACTGTGTATTATATTTAAATAATACTATACACTGTGTATTCTATTTTATTAATACTATACACTGTGTATTTTATATAAATAATACAATACACTGTGTATTCTATTTAAATAATACTATACACTGTGTATTCTATTTTAATAATACTATACACTGTGTATTCTATTTAAATAATACTATACACTGTGTTTTCTATATAAATAATACTATACAATGTATATTCTATTTAAATAATACTATGCACAGTGTATTCTATTTTAATAAAACTATGCACTGTGTATTCTATTTAAATAATACTATACACGGTGTTTTCTATATAAATAATACTATACACTGTGTATTCTATTTAAATAATACTATACAATGTGTATTCTATTTAAATAATACTATACACTGTGTTCTCTATTTAAATAATACTATACACTGTGTACTCTATATAAATAATACTATACACTCTTCTCTATATAAATAATACTATACACTGTGTTCTCTATATAAATAATACTATACACTGTGTCCTCTATATAAGTAATACTATACACTGTGTATTCTATATAAATAATACTATACACTGTATATTCTATTTAAATAATACTATACACAGTGTATTCTATTTTAATAATACTATACACTGTGTATTCTATTTAAATAATACTATGCACTTTGTATTCTATTTTAATAATACTATGCACTGTGTATTCTATTTAAATAATACTATACACTGTGTTTTCTATATAAATAATACTATACAATGTATATTCTATTTAAATAATACTATACACTGTGTATTCTATTTTAATAATACTATACACTGTGTATTCTATATAAATAATACTATACACTGTGTATTCTATTTTAATAATACTATACACTGTGTATTCTATTTAAATAATACTATACACTGTGTATTCTTTTTAAATAATACTATACACTGTATATTCTATTTAAATAATACTATGCACAGTGTATTCTATTTTAATAATACTATACACTGTGTATTCTATTTAAATAATACTATACACTGTGTATTCTATTTTAATAATACTACGCACTGTGTATTCTATTTAAATAATACTATACACGGTGTTTTCTATATAAATAATACTATACACTGTGTATTCTATTTAAATAATACTATACAATGTGTATTCTATTTAAATAATACTATACACTGTGTTCTCTATTTAAATAATACTATACACTGTGTACTCTATATAAATAATACTATACACTCTTCTCTATATAAATAATACTATACACTGTGTTCTCTATATAAATAATACTATACACTGTGTCCTCTATATAAGTAATACTATACACTGTGTATTCTATATAAATAATACTATACACTGTATATTCTATTTAAATAATACTATACACTGTGTATTCTATTTAAATAATACTATACACTGTGTATTCTATTTTAATAATACTATACACTGTGTATTCTATTTAAATAATACTATACACTGTGTTTTCTATATAAATAATACTATACACTGTGCATTCTATTTAAATATTACTATACACTGTGTTCTCTCTATATATAATACTATACACTGTGCATTCTATTTAAATAATACTATACACTGTGTTTTATATATAAATAATACTATACACTGTATATTCTATTTAAATAATACTATACACTGTGTATTCTATTTAAATAATACTATACACTGTGTATTCTATTTAAATAATACTATACACTGTGTATTCTATTTTAATAATACTATACACTGTGTATTCTATATAAATAATACTATACAATGTGTATTCTATTTAAATAATACTATACACTGTGTTTTCTATATAAATAATACTATACACTGTGCATTCTATTTAAATATTACTATACACTGTGTTCTCTCTATATATAATATTATACTCTGTGTTTTATATATAAATAATACTATACACTGTATATTCTATTTAAATAATTCTATACACTGTGTATTCTATTTAAATAATACTATACACTGTGTATTCTATTTTAATAATACTATACACTGTGTATTATATATAAATAATACTATACAATGTGTATTCTATTTAAATAATACTATACACTGTGTTTTCTATATAAATAATACTATACACTGTGTATTCTATTTTAATAATACTATACACTTTGTATTCTATTTTAATAATACTATGCACTGTGTATTCTATTTAAATAATACTATACACTTTGTTTTCTATATAAATAATACTATACACTGTATATTCTATTTAAATAATGCTATACACTGTGTATTCTATTTAAATAATACTATACACTGTGTACTCTATATAAATAATACTATACACTCTTCTCTATATAAATAATACTATACACTGTGTTCTCCATATAAATAATACTATACACTGTGTCCTCTATATAAGTAATACTATACACTGTGTATTCTATATAAATAATACTATACACTGTATATTCTATTTAAATAATACTATACACTGTGTATTCTATTTTAATAATACTATACACTGTGTATTCTATATAAATAATACTATACACTTTGTTTTCTATATAAATAATACTATACACTGTGTATTCTATTTTAATAATACTATACACTGTGTATTCTATATAAATAATACTATACACTGTGTATTCTATTTTAATAATACTATACACTGTGTATTCTATTTAAATAATACTATACACTGTGTATTCTATTTAAATAATACTATACACTGTATATTCTATTTAAATAATACTATGCACAGTGTATTCTATTTTAATAATACTATACACTGTGTATTCTATTTAAATAATACTATACACTGTGTATTCTATTTTAATAATACTATGCACAGTGTATTCTATTTTAATAATACTATACACTGTGTATTCTATTTAAATAATACTATGCACTGTGTATTCTATTTTAATAATACTATGCACTGTGTATTCTATTTAATTAATACTATACACTGTGTTCTCTATATAAATAATACTATACACTGTGTCCTCTATATAAGTAATACTATACACTGTGTATTCTATATAAATAATACTATACACTGTATATTCTATTTAAATAATACTATACACAGTGTATTCTATTTTAATAATACTATGCACTGTGTATTCTATTTTAATAATACTATGCACTGTGTATTCTATTTAATTAATACTATACACTGTGTTTTCTATATAAATAATACTATACACTGTATATTCTATTTAAATAATACTATACACAGTGTATTCTATATAAATAATACTATACACTGTGTATTCTACTTTAATAACACTATACACTGTGTATTATATTTAAATAATACTATACACTGTGTATTCTATTTTATTAATACTATACACTGTGTATTTTATATAAATAATACAATACACTGTGTATTCTATTTAAATAATACTATACACTGTGTATTCTATTTTAATAATACTATACACTGTGTATTCTATTTAAATAATACTATACACTGTGTTTTCTATATAAATAATACTATACAATGTATATTCTATTTAAATAATACTATGCACAGTGTATTCTATTTTAAAAATACTATGCACTGTGTATTCTATTTAAATAATACTATACACGGTGTTTTCTATATAAATAATACTATACACTGTGTATTCTATTTAAATAATACTATACAATGTGTATTCTATTTAAATAATACTATACACTGTGTTCTCTATTTAAATAATACTATACACTGTGTACTCTATATAAATAATACTATACACTCTTCTCTATATAAATAATACTATACACTGTGTTCTCTATATAAATAATACTATACACTGTGTCCTCTATATAAGTAATACTATACACTGTGTATTCTATATAAATAATACTATACACTGTATATTCTATTTAAATAATACTATACACAGTGTATTCTATTTTAATAATACTATACACTGTGTATTCTATTTAAATAATACTATGCACTGTGTATTCTATTTTAATAATACTATGCACTGTGTATTCTATTTAAATAATACTATACACTGTGTTTTCTATATAAATAATACTATACAATGTATATTCTATTTAAATAATACTATACACTGTGTATTCTATTTTAATAATACTATACACGGTGTATTCTATATAAATAATACTATTCACTGTGTATGCTATTTAAATAATACTATACAATGTGTATTCTATTTAAATAATACTATACACTTTGTATTCTATTTTAATAATACTATACACTGTGTATTCTATATAAATAATACTATACACTGTGTATTCTATTTTATTAATACTATATATTGTGTATTCTATTTAAATACTATACACTGTGTATTCTATTTAAATATTACTATACACTGTGTATTCTAAATAAATAATACTATACACTGTGTATTCTATATATAATACTATACACTGTGTTTTCTATTTTAATAATACTATACACTGTGTATTCTATATAAATAATACAATACACTGTGTTTTCTATATAAATAATACTATACACTGTGTATTCTATTTTAATAATACTATATACTGTGTATTCTATTTAAATAACACTATACACTGTGTATTCTATTTTAATAATACTATACACTGTGTATTCTATGTAAATAATACTATACACTGTGTTTTCTATATAAATAATACTATACACGGTGCATTCTATTTAAATATTACTATACACTGTGTTCTCTCTCTATATAATACTATACACTGTGCATTCTATTTAAATAATACTATACACTATGTTTTCTATATAAATAATACTATACACTGTGCATTCTATTTAAATATTACTATACACTGTATTCTCTCTATATATAATACTATTCACTGTGCATTCTATTTAAATAATACTATACACTGTGTTTTATATATAAATAATACTATACACTGTATATTCTATTTAAATAATACTATACACTGTGTATTCTATTTAAATAATACTATACACTGTGTATTCTATTTTAATAATACTATACACTGTGTATTCTATATAAATAATACTATACACTGTGCATTCTATTTAAATAATACTATACACTGTGTTTTCTATATAAATAATAATATACACTGTATATTCTATTTAAATAATACTATACACTGTGTATTCTATTTAAATAATACTATACACTGTATTTTTTATATAAATAATACTATACACTGTGTATTCTATTTAAATAATACTATATACTGTGTTTTCTATATAAATAATACTATACACTGTGCATTCTATTTAAATATTACTATACACTGTGTTCTCTCTATATATAATACTATACACTGTGTTTTATATATAAATAATACTATACACTGTATATTCTATTTAAATAATTCTATACACTGTGTATTCTATTTAAATAATACTATACACTGTGTATTCTATTTTAATAATACTATACACTGTGTATTATATATAGATAATACTATACAATGTGTATTCTATTTAAATAATACTATACACTTTGTTTTCTATATAAATAATACTATACACTGTATATTCTATTTAAATAATACTATACACTGTGTATTCTATTTAAATAATACTATACACTGTGTATTCTATTTAAATAATACTATACACTGTGTTTTCTATATAAATAATACTATACACTGTGCATTCTATTTAAATATTACTATACACTGTGTTCTCTCTATATATAATACTATACACTGTGTTTTCTATATAAATAATACTATACACTGTGTATTCTATTTTAATAATACTATACACTGTGTATTCTATTTTAATAATACTATGCACTGTGTATTCTATTTAAATAATACTATACACGGTGTTTTCTATATAAATAATACTATACACTGTGTATTCTATTTAAATAATACTATACACTGTGTACTCTATATAAATAATACTATACACTCTTCCCTATATAAATAATACTATACACTGTGTTCTCTATATAAATAATACTATACACTGTGTCCTCTATATAAGTAATACTATACACTGTGTATTCTATATAAATAATACTATACACTGTATATTCTATTTAAATAATACTATACACTGTGTATTCTATTTTAATAATACTATACACTGTGTATTCTATATAAATAATACTATACACTGTGTATTCTATTTAAATAATACTATACACTTTGTTTTCTATATAAATTATACTATACACTGTATATTCTATTTAAATAATGCTATACACTGTGTATTCTATTTAAATAATACTATAAACTGTGTATTCTATTTAAATAATACTATACACTGTGTTTTCTATATAAATAATACTATACACTGTGCATTCTATTTAAATATTACTATACACTGTGTTCTCTCTATATATAATACTATACACTGTGCATTCTATTTAAATAATACTATACACTGTGTTTTATATATAAATAATACTATACACTGTATATTCTATTTAAATAATACTATACACTGTGTATTCTATTTAAATAATACTATACACTGTGTATTCTATTTTAATAATACTATACACTGTGTATTCTATATAAATAATACTATACAATGTGTATTCTATTTAAATAATACTATACACTGTGTTTTCTATATAAATAATACTATACACTGTGCATTCTATTAAAATATTACTATACACTGTGTTCTCTCTATATATAATATTATACACTGTGATTTATATATAAATAATACTATACACTGTATATTCTATTTAAATAATTCTATACACTGTGTATTCTATTTAAATAATATTATACACTGTGTATTCTATTTTAATAATACTATACACTGTGTATTATATATAAATAATACTATACAATGTGTATTCTATTTAAATAATACTATACACTGTGTTTTCTATATAAATAATACTATACACTGTGTATTCTATTTTAATAATATTATACACTGTGTATTCTATTTTAATAATACTATGCACTGTGTATTCTATTTAAATAATACTATACACGGTGTTTTCTATATAAATAATACTATACACTGTGTATTCTATTTAAATAATACTATACAATGTGTACTCTATATAAATAATACTATACACTCTTCCCTATATAAATAATACTATACACTGTGTTCTCTATATAAATAATACTATACACTGTGTCCTCTATATAAGTAATACTATACACTGTGTATTCTATATAAATAATACTATACACTGTATATTCTATTTAAATAATACTATACACTGTGTATTCTATTTTAATAATACTATACACTGTGTATTCTATATAAATAATACTATACACTGTGTTTTCTATATAAATAATACTATACACTGTGTATTCTATTTTAATAATACTATACACTGTGTATTCTATATAAATAATACTATACACTGTGTATTCTATTTAAATAATACTATACACTTTGTTTTCTATTTTAATAATACTATACACTGTGTATTCTATATAAATAATGCTATACACTGTGTATTCTATTTAAATAATACTATACACTCTTCCCTATATAAATAATACTATACACTGTATATTCTATTTAAATAATACTATACACAGTGTATTCTATTTTAATAATACTATACACTGTGTACTCTATATAAATAATACTATACACTCTTCTCTATATAAATAATACTATACACTGTGTTCTCCACATAAATAATACTATACACTGTGTCCTCTATATAAGTAATACTATACACTGTGTATTCTATATAAATAATACTATACACTGTATATTCTATTTAAATAATACTATACACTGTGTATTCTATTTTAATAATACTATACACTGTGTATTCTATATAAATAATACTATACACTGTGTTTTCTATATAAATAATACTATACACTGTGTATTCTATTTTAATAATACTATACACTGTGTATTCTATATAAATAATACTATACACTGTGTATTCTATTTTAATAATACTATACACTGTGTATTCTATTTAAATAATACTATACACTGTGTATTCTTTTTAAATAATACTATACACTGTATATTCTATTTAAATAATACTATGCACAGTGTATTCTATTTTAATAATACTATACACTGTGTATTCTATTTAAATAATACTATACACTGTGTATTCTATTTTAATAATACTACGCACTGTGTATTCTATTTAAATAATACTATACACGGTGTTTTCTATATAAATAATACTATACACTGTGTATTCTATTTAAATAATACTATACAATGTGTATTCTATTTAAATAATACTATACACTGTGTTCTCTATTTAAATAATACTATACACTGTGTACTCTATATAAATAATACTATACACTCTTCTCTATATAAATAATACTATACACTGTGTTCTCTATATAAATAATACTATACACTGTGTCCTCTATATAAGTAATACTATACACTGTGTATTCTATATAAATAATACTATACACTGTATATTCTATTTAAATAATACTATACACAGTGTATTCTATTTTAATAATACTATACACTGTATATTCTATTTAAATAATACTATACACTGTGTATTCTATTTTAATAATACTATACACTGTGTATTCTATATAAATAATACTATACACTGTGTATTCTATTTTAATAATACTATACACTGTGTATTCTATATAAATAATACTATACACTGTGTATTCTATTTAAATAATACTATACAA
This sequence comes from Leptodactylus fuscus, assembly GCF_031893055.1. Classification (NCBI taxonomy): domain Eukaryota; kingdom Metazoa; phylum Chordata; class Amphibia; order Anura; family Leptodactylidae; genus Leptodactylus; species Leptodactylus fuscus. The sequence goes on from NW_027439809.1 coordinate 314,905, forward strand.
TGTGTATTCTATATAAATAATACTATACACAGTATATTCTATTTAAATAATACTATACACTGTGTATTCTATTTAAATAATACTATACACTGTGTATTCTATTTAAATAATACTATATACTGTGTTTTCTATATAAATAATACTATACACTGTGCATTCTATTTAAATATTACTATACACTGTGTTCTCTCTATATATAATACTATACACTGTGTTTTATATATAAATAATACTATACACTGTATATTCTATTTAAATAATTCTATACACTGTGTATTCTATTTAAATAATACTATACACTGTGTATTCTATTTTAATAATACTATACACTGTGTATTATATATAAATAATACTATACAATGTGTATTCTATTTAAATAATACTATACACTTTGTTTTCTATATAAATAATACTATACACTGTATATTCTATTTAAATAATACTATACACTGTGTATTCTATTTAAATAATACTATACACTGTGTATTCTATTTAAATAATACTATACACTGTGTTTTCTAAATAAATAATACTATACACTGTGCATTCTATTTAAATATTACTATACACTGTGTTCTCTCTATATATAATACTATACACTGTGTTTTCTATATAAATAATACTATACACTGTGTATTCTATTTTAATAATACTATACACTGTGTATTCTATTTTAATAATACTATGCACTGTGTATTCTATTTAAATAATACTATACACGGTGTTTTCTATATAAATAATACTATACACTGTGTATTCTATTTAAATAATACTATACAATGTGTATTCTATTTAAATAATACTATACACTGTGTTCTCTATTTAAATAATACTATACACTGTGTACTCTATATAAATAATACTATACACTCTTCCCTATATAAATAATACTATACACTGTGTTCTCTATATAAATAATACTATACACTGTATATTCTATTTAAATAATACTATACACTGTGTATTCTATTTTAATAATACTATACACTGTGTATTCTATATAAATAATACTATACACTGTGTATTCTATTTAAATAATACTATACACTTTGTTTTCTATATAAATAATACTATACACTGTGTATTCTATTAAAATAATACTATACACTGTGTACTCTATATAAATAGTACTATACACTCTTCTCTATATATATTATACTATACACTGTGTTCTCTATATAAATAATACTATACACTGTGTCCTCTATATAAGTAATACTATACACTGTGTATTCTATATAAATAATACTATACACTGTATATTCTATTTAAATAATACTATACACTGTGTATTCTATTTAAATAATACTATACACTGTGTATTCTATTTTAATAATACTATACACTGTGTATTCTATTTAAATAATACTATACACTGTGTTTTCTATATAAATAATACTATACACTGTGCATTCTATTTAAATATTACTATACACTGTGTTCTCTCTATATATAATACTATACACTGTGCATTCTATTTAAATAATACTATACACTGTGTTTTATATATAAATAATACTATACACTGTATATTCTATTTAAATAATACTATACACTGTGTATTCTATTTAAATAATACTATACACTGTGTATTCTATTTAAATAATACTATACACTGTGTATTCTATTTTAATAATACTATACACTGTGTATTCTATATAAATAATACTATACAATGTGTATTCTATTTAAATAATACTATACACTGTGTTTTCTATATAAATAATACTATACACTGTGCATTCTATTTAAATATTACTATACACTGTGTTCTCTCTATATATAATATTATACTCTGTGTTTTATATATAAATAATACTATACACTGTATATTCTATTTAAATAATTCTATACACTGTGTATTCTATTTAAATAATACTATACACTGTGTATTCTATTTTAATAATACTATACACTGTGTATTATATATAAATAATACTATACAATGTGTATTCTATTTAAATAATACTATACACTGTGTTTTCTATATAAATAATACTATACACTGTGTATTCTATTTTAATAATACTATACACTTTGTATTCTATTTTAATAATACTATGCACTGTGTATTCTATTTAAATAATACTATACACTTTGTTTTCTATATAAATAATACTATACACTGTATATTCTATTTAAATAATGCTATACACTGTGTATTCTATTTAAATAATACTATACACTGTGTATTCTATTTAAATAATACTATACACTGTGTACTCTATATAAATAATACTGTCACGGAGCAAAGGTATACGTCTTCCTCCGGATGGTCTTTGGAATCAACACGGACGCAAGAGGTCGGGAGACAACAGCAATTTATTGTAATCCACAAAGTTAGTAGCCGGCGGCGGTCACATCAACCGTAATAACAATAAGTCCACAGAAGTCACAATCCAATGATAACTTTGGTTCCTTGGTCCTGTAACTAAGTCCTGGCTCTCTGCAGAGCTGTGCACAGGCCGGCTAACACATACTAACTGCAAGCTACAACTATATACTAAACTGTTACTTCCTCTATCTGTGGGTGGGAAGGGCTGAGTCACAGATCCTTCCCCCCTCACCTATACCAAGGAGAGCAGACTCCCTGTCTACTATGGACAATGCACCGTCCAACATCTTCTTGGAGACACTGATCAGATTATCTCCACCCATTGTCCTCACTGGTCCTCACTAGTTAGAGGTATTTGCATACAATGTGCTAACACACTAGACCCTAATCAGCCAACTACACATTGATGTATATAACAGGTTAGAGAATACATTCCACATGAAATATATATTACACATTGCCTATAGTATAGACTCTAACCATCCCGTGACAACCCCTCCCCCTCTCAAAACATGTGCATGACACAATTGGCCTACACAGGTAAATTGGGGAATGCACATCAGTCTCTATAGCTCATATTTCCTCCTGCCGGGATAACCCATCTGCGTTCTGGTGTTGGTTCCCTCGGCGGTACTGAATGGTAAAGTTGTAGAGTTGAAGGGCTGGCATCTGGCAAAAAATCCGGTCGATCCATGTTGGCGTCTCTCTGAGCTTGGCTTCGGGTCACTGCTCCCACAAAGTGGCACTGTAGATTTCCAACATCGTTGCCTAACAGAACATCGGCCGGCAGCCCGCTCATCACACCAATTGTGCATCGTTTTGGTCCATAACCATAGTCGAGTTCCACGGTAGCTTTAGGAATACGTTTCCGAGTACCTCCTGCCAACTCGATAGAAAGGCCAGGGCCCTCCTCTAGGGCCTCGGGTCGAACCACTCGGGGGTCCGCTACCGTTAGGAAAGCTCCCGAGTCCCGGAATCCAACAACTGTTCGGCCATCCAGTAGGACCTCCTGCAAGTGCTTCCGCTGAAGGTTTGCGGGATGTGTGGCGGAAGGCTGAATCCCATAGACCCCTGGAGGTGGAACAGATGGGTCATTCATGGAGTCATCTGGAAATGGGGCCAAACTTTCAGTCCTAGGGGTGGTTCCCAGGTAGTGAATAGGCCGGGATGCCACGGTGGCCCGTGCCCCCATGTTAACAGGGCAACTAGCTTGCAAATGTCCAGGCCGCCCGCACCCAAAACATCTGCGCTCTAGCATTCTTCCAGTAGGTCGTTGTCTAGGGACAGGGTTGTTCATAGCTGGAGGCCGATGGGCTGGGGCAGGGGTAGAGGGGGAATTGTAATCCTGAGGCCGGGCACGAAAGGTGGGTGGCTGGATGAAGGGTGTCTGGCGGACTGTGGTAGTTTTCCGCTCCTCTGCAAACAACCTCTTCCACTGCGGCTTGATGGTCAGGCCCTCATCTGCAAGGGAAGCAGCTTGCTCCACTGTGGCTGGGTTCCGTTCCAGCACCCACTCACGGATCTCAGCGGGGCACTGGGAAAAGAACTGTTCCTTAAGTATGACTTGGAGGATCTTATCGACTGTGACAGCCTCCTCTCCTTCTAGCCAGCGCTTGCATGCTTGCTTCAACTTGTGGGCGAACATGTGGAAGGAGCTTCCCCCATTGTAAGACAAAGAGCGGAATTGAACTCGGTAGGTCTCTGGAGTGACGGCATAATACTTCTGCACCGCTCTTTTAATGGCCTCATAGTCCCGCTGATCACTAGGGTCCATGGCTCTGAGAGCTTCCGCAGCCCCATCTCGTAGGTGCCCCACCAGATACCGGACCCAATCCTTCTCTGGGACTTCCATCAGGTGGCACTGGTGTTCGAAGTCCTGAAAATATCCATCAACATCCCCAGCCGCTTCATCAAAGGTCTTGAAGTGTTTATGGGAGACATATGGTGGTTCTCTCACTGTTGGGCTGGGGGCCGACGTTTGATTATAATTCCGCGTAGTTATCTCAGCCATTCGCATTTCATGCGCCATTCTTTCCTTTTCATGCGCCATTCTCTGTTCCTCCTTCTCCGTTTCCTGAGCCCTCTGTAATGCTCTACTCCTTTGCTCTGCAGTTGCTCCTAGCCCCAGCACTGCCAACTCCTCCTCATACAAAACAACCCATCTGCTCTTTTGGGTCTGTACCTGCCACTCCCGTATCTCTCCAGTCTCCTGGGGGCAGCCCTCCTCATGGTCGCTTTGCAGGGTCATCTCCTCCAGTGCCTCGATCAGTTGATCTTTCGTTCTTCCCTGGTAACTCAGGTTTAGTTCCCGGGCCCTTACTTGTAGACTTGCCATAGTCCAGTTCCTGTATTCTGAGGTTGTGGCTCCATTAATCGCTGGGCTGCTGTAGTCCATCTCGCTGTCCGCTGTTGATCCCTCCGCTGCCAACCAGTTGTCACGGAGCAAAGGTATACGTCTTCCTCCGGATGGTCTTTTGAATCAACACGGACGCAAGAGGTCGGGAGACAACAGCAATTTATTGTAATCCACAAAGTTAGTAGCCGGCGGCGGTCACATCAACCGTAATAACAATAAGTCCACAGAAGTCACAATCCAATGATAACTTTGGTTCCTTGGTCCTGTAACTAAGTCCTGGCTCTCTGCAGAGCTGTGCACAGGCCGGCTAACACATACTAACTGCAAGCTACAACTATATACTAAACTGTTACTTCCTCTATCTGTGGGTGGGAAGGGCTGAGTCACAGATCCTTCCCCCCTCACCTATACCAAGGAGAGCAGACTCCCTGTCTACTATGGACAATGCACCGTCCAACATCTTCTTGGAGACACTGATCAGATTATCTCCACCCATTGTCCTCACTGGTCCTCACTAGTTAGAGGTATTTGCATACAATGTGCTAACACACTAGACCCTAATCAGCCAACTACACATTGATGTATATAACAGGTTAGAGAATACATTCCACATGAAATATATATTACACATTGCCTATAGTATAGACTCTAACCATCCCGTGACAAATACTATACACTCTTCTCTATATAAATAATACTATACACTGTGTTCTCCATATAAATAATACTATACACTGTGTCCTCTATATAAGTAATACTATACACTGTGTATTCTATATAAATAATACTATACACTGTATATTCTATTTAAATAATACTATACACTGTGTATTCTATTTTAATAATACTATACACTGTGTATTCTATATAAATAATACTATACACTGTGTTTTCTATATAAATAATACTATACACTGTGTATTCTATTTTAATAATACTATACACTGTGTATTCTATATAAATAATACTATACACTGTGTATTCTATTTTAATAATACTATACACTGTGTATTCTATTTAAATAATACTATACACTGTGTATTCTATTTAAATAATACTATACACTGTATATTCTATTTAAATAATACTATGCACAGTGTATTCTATTTTAATAATACTATACACTGTGTATTCTATTTAAATAATACTATACACTGTGTATTCTATTTTAATAATACTATGCACAGTGTATTCTATTTTAATAATACTATACACTGTGTATTCTATTTAAATAATACTATGCACTGTGTATTCTATTTTAATAATACTATGCACTGTGTATTCTATTTAATTAATACTATACACTGTGTTCTCTATATAAATAATACTATACACTGTGTCCTCTATATAAGTAATACTATACACTGTGTATTCTATATAAATAATACTATACACTGTATATTCTATTTAAATAATACTATACACAGTGTATTCTATTTTAATAATACTATACACTGTGTATTCTATTTAAATAATACTATGCACTGTGTATTCTATTTTAATAATACTATGCACTGTGTATTCTATTTTAATAATACTATACACTGTGTATTCTATTTAAATAATACTATGCACTGTGTATTCTATTTAAATAATACTATACACTGTGTATTCTATTTTATTAATACTATACACTGTGTATTTTATATAAATAATACAATACACTGTGTATTCTATTTAAATAATACTATACACTGTGTATTCTATTTTAATAATACTATACACTGTGTATTCTATTTTAATAATACTATACACTGTGTATTCTATTTTAATAATACTATGCACTGTGTATTCTATTTAAATAATACTATACACGGTGTTTTCTATATAAATAATACTATACACTGTGTATTCTATTTAAATAATACTATACACTGTGTACTCTATATAAATAATACTATACACTCTTCCCTATATAAATAATACTATACACTGTGTTCTCTATATAAATAATACTATACACTGTGTCCTCTATATAAGTAATACTATACACTGTGTATTCTATATAAATAATACTATACACTGTATATTCTATTTAAATAATACTATACACTGTGTATTCTATTTTAATAATACTATACACTGTGTATTCTATATAAATAATACTATACACTGTGTATTCTATTTAAATAATACTATACACTTTGTTTTCTATATAAATTATACTATACACTGTATATTCTATTTAAATAATGCTATACACTGTGTATTCTATTTAAATAATACTATAAACTGTGTATTCTATTTAAATAATAATATACACTGTGTTTTCTATATAAATAATACTATACACTGTGCATTCTATTTAAATATTACTATACACTGTGTTCTCTCTATATATAATACTATACACTGTGCATTCTATTTAAATAATACTATACACTGTGTTTTATATATAAATAATACTATACACTGTATATTCTATTTAAATAATACTATACACTGTGTATTCTATTTTAATAATACTATACACTGTGTATTCTATATAAATAATACTATACAATGTGTATTCTATTTAAATAATACTATACACTGTGTTTTCTATATAAATAATACTATACACTGTGCATTCTATTTAAATATTACTATACACTGTGTTCTCTCTATATATAATATTATACACTGTGATTTATATATAAATAATACTATACACTGTATATTCTATTTAAATAATTCTATACACTGTGTATTCTATTTAAATAATACTATACACTGTGTATTCTATTTTAATAATACTATACACTGTGTATTATATATAAATAATACTATACAATGTGTATTCTATTTAAATAATACTATACACTGTGTTTTCTATATAAATAATACTATACACTGTGTATTCTATTTTAATAATATTATACACTGTGTATTCTATTTTAATAATACTATGCACTGTGTATTCTATTTAAATAATACTATACACGGTGTTTTCTATATAAATAATACTATACACTGTGTATTCTATTTAAATAATACTATACAATGTGTACTCTATATAAATAATACTATACACTCTTCCCTATATAAATAATACTATACACTGTGTTCTCTATATAAATAATACTATACACTGTGTCCTCTATATAAGTAATACTATACACTGTGTATTCTATATAAATAATACTATACACTGTATATTCTATTTAAATAATACTATACACTGTGTATTCTATTTTAATAATACTATACACTGTGTATTCTATATAAATAATACTATACACTGTGTTTTCTATATAAATAATACTATACACTGTGTATTCTATTTTAATAATACTATACACTGTGTATTCTATATAAATAATACTATACACTGTGTATTCTATTTAAATAATACTATACACTTTGTTTTCTATTTTAATAATACTATACACTGTGTATTCTATATAAATAATGCTATACACTGTGTATTCTATTTAAATAATACTATACACTCTTCCCTATATAAATAATACTATACACTGTATATTCTATTTAAATAATACTATACACAGTGTATTCTATTTTAATAATACTATACACTGTGTACTCTATATAAATAATACTATACACTCTTCTCTATATAAATAATACTATACACTGTGTTCTCCACATAAATAATACTATACACTGTGTCCTCTATATAAGTAATACTATACACTGTGTATTCTATATAAATAATACTATACACTGTATATTCTATTTAAATAATACTATACACTGTGTATTCTATTTTAATAATACTATACACTGTGTATTCTATATAAATAATACTATACACTGTGTTTTCTATATAAATAATACTATACACTGTGTATTCTATTTTAATAATACTATACACTGTGTATTCTATATAAATAATACTATACACTGTGTATTCTATTTTAATAATACTATACACTGTGTATTCTATTTAAATAATACTATACACTGTGTATTCTTTTTAAATAATACTATACACTGTATATTCTATTTAAATAATACTATGCACAGTGTATTCTATTTTAATAATACTATACACTGTGTATTCTATTTAAATAATACTATACACTGTGTTCTCTATTTAAATAATACTATACACTGTGTACTCTATATAAATAATACTATACACTCTTCTCTATATAAATAATACTATACACTGTGTTCTCTATATAAATAATACTATACACTGTGTCCTCTATATAAGTAATACTATACACTGTGTATTCTATATAAATAATACTATACACTGTATATTCTATTTAAATAATACTATACACAGTGTATTCTATTTTAATAATACTATACACTGTATATTCTATTTAAATAATACTATACACTGTGTATTCTATTTTAATAATACTATACACTGTGTATTCTATATAAATAATACTATACACTGTGTATTCTATTTTAATAATACTATACACTGTGTATTCTATATAAATAATACTATACACTGTGTATTCTATTTAAATAATACTATACAATGTGTATTCTATATAAATAATACTATACACAGTATATTCTATTTAAATAATACTATACACTGTGTATTCTATTTAAATAATACTATACACTGTGTATTCTATTTAAATAATACTATATACTGTGTTTTCTATATAAATAATACTATACACTGTGCATTCTATTTAAATATTACTATACACTGTGTTCTCTCTATATATAATACTATACACTGTGTTTTATATATAAATAATACTATACACTGTATATTCTATTTAAATAATTCTATACACTGTGTATTCTATTTAAATAATACTATACACTGTGTATTCTATTTTAATAATACTATACACTGTGTATTATATATAATTAATACTATACAATGTGTATTCTATTTAAATAAAACTATACACTTTGTTTTCTATATAAATAATACTATACACTGTATATTCTATTTAAATAATACTATACACTGTGTATTCTATTTAAATAATACTATACACTGTGTATTCTATTTAAATAATACTATACACTGTGTTTTCTAAATAAATAATACTATACACTGTGCATTCTATTAAAATATTACTATACACTGTGTTCTCTCTATATATAATATTATACACTGTGATTTATATATAAATAATACTATACACTGTATATTCTATTTAAATAATTCTATACACTGTGTATTCTATTTAAATAATATTATACACTGTGTATTCTATTTTAATAATACTATACACTGTGTATTATATATAAATAATACTATACAATGTGTATTCTATTTAAATAATACTATACACTGTGTTTTCTATATAAATAATACTATACACTGTGTATTCTATTTTAATAATATTATACACTGTGTATTCTATTTTAATAATACTATGCACTGTGTATTCTATTTAAATAATACTATACACGGTGTTTTCTATATAAATAATACTATACACTGTGTATTCTATTTAAATAATACTATACAATGTGTACTCTATATAAATAATACTATACACTCTTCCCTATATAAATAATACTATACACTGTGTTCTCTATATAAATAATACTATACACTGTGTCCTCTATATAAGTAATACTATACACTGTGTATTCTATATAAATAATACTATACACTGTATATTCTATTTAAATAATACTATACACTGTGTATTCTATTTTAATAATACTATACACTGTGTATTCTATATAAATAATACTATACACTGTGTTTTCTATATAAATAATACTATACACTGTGTATTCTATTTTAATAATACTATACACTGTGTATTCTATATAAATAATACTATACACTGTGTATTCTATTTAAATAATACTATACACTTTGTTTTCTATTTTAATAATACTATACACTGTGTATTCTATATAAATAATGCTATACACTGTGTATTCTATTTAAATAATACTATACACTCTTCCCTATATAAATAATACTATACACTGTATATTCTATTTAAATAATACTATACACAGTGTATTCTATTTTAATAATACTATACACTGTGTACTCTATATAAATAATACTATACACTCTTCTCTATATAAATAATACTATACACTGTGTTCTCCACATAAATAATACTATACACTGTGTCCTCTATATAAGTAATACTATACACTGTGTATTCTATATAAATAATACTATACACTGTATATTCTATTTAAATAATACTATACACTGTGTATTCTATTTTAATAATACTATACACTGTGTATTCTATATAAATAATACTATACACTGTGTTTTCTATATAAATAATACTATACACTGTGTATTCTATTTTAATAATACTATACACTGTGTATTCTATATAAATAATACTATACACTGTGTATTCTATTTTAATAATACTATACACTGTGTATTCTATTTAAATAATACTATACACTGTGTATTCTTTTTAAATAATACTATACACTGTATATTCTATTTAAATAATACTATGCACAGTGTATTCTATTTTAATAATACTATACACTGTGTATTCTATTTAAATAATACTATACACTGTGTATTCTATTTTAATAATACTACGCACTGTGTATTCTATTTAAATAATACTATACACGGTGTTTTCTATATAAATAATACTATACACTGTGTATTCTATTTAAATAATAGTATACAATGTGTATTCTATTTAAATAATACTATACACTGTGTTCTCTATTTAAATAATACTATACACTGTGTACTCTATATAAATAATACTATACACTCTTCTCTATATAAATAATACTATACACTGTGTTCTCTATATAAATAATACTATACACTGTGTCCTCTATATAAGTAATACTATACACTGTGTATTCTATATAAATAATACTATACACTGTATATTCTATTTAAATAATACTATACACAGTGTATTCTATTTTAATAATACTATACACTGTATATTCTATTTAAATAATACTATACACTGTGTATTCTATTTTAATAATACTATACACTGTGTATTCTATATAAATAATACTATACACTGTGTATTCTATTTTAATAATACTATACACTGTGTATTCTATATAAATAATACTATACACTGTGTATTCTATTTAAATAATACTATACAATGTGTATTCTATATAAATAATACTATACACAGTATATTCTATTTAAATAATACTATACACTGTGTATTCTATTTAAATAATACTATACACTGTGTATTCTATTTAAATAATACTATATACTGTGTTTTCTATATAAATAATACTATACACTGTGCATTCTATTTAAATATTACTATACACTGTGTTCTCTCTATATATAATACTATACACTGTGTTTTATATATAAATAATACTATACACTGTATATTCTATTTAAATAATTCTATACACTGTGTATTCTATTTAAATAATACTATACACTGTGTATTCTATTTTAATAATACTATACACTGTGTATTATATATAAATAATACTATACAATGTGTATTCTATTTAAATAATACTATACACTTTGTTTTCTATATAAATAATACTATACACTGTATATTCTATTTAAATAATACTATACACTGTGTATTCTATTTAAATAATACTATACACTGTGTATTCTATTTAAATAATACTATACACTGTGTTTTCTAAATAAATAATACTATACACTGTGCATTCTATTTAAATATTACTATACACTGTGTTCTCTCTATATATAATACTATACACTGTGTTTTCTATATAAATAATACTATACACTGTGTATTCTATTTTAATAATACTATACACTGTGTATTCTATTTTAATAATACTATGCACTGTGTATTCTATTTAAATAATACTATACACGGTGTTTTCTATATAAATAATACTATACACTGTGTATTCTATTTAAATAATACTATACAATGTGTATTCTATTTAAATAATACTATACACTGTGTTCTCTATTTAAATAATACTATACACTGTGTACTCTATATAAATAATACTATACACTCTTCCCTATATAAATAATACTATACACTGTGTTCTCTATATAAATAATACTATACACTGTATATTCTATTTAAATAATACTATACACTGTGTATTCTATTTTAATAATACTATACACTGTGTATTCTATATAAATAATACTATACACTGTGTATTCTATTTAAATAATACTATACACTTTGTTTTCTATATAAATAATACTATACACTGTGTATTCTATTTAAATAATACTATACACTGTGTACTCTATATAAATAGTACTATACACTCTTCTCTATATATATTATACTATACACTGTGTTCTCTATATAAATAATACTATACACTGTGTCCTCTATATAAGTAATACTATACACTGTGTATTCTATATAAATAATACTATACACTGTATATTCTATTTAAATATTACTATACACTGTGTATTCTATTTAAATAATACTATACACTGTGTATTCTATTTTAATAATACTATACACTGTGTATTCTATTTAAATAATACTATACACTGTGTTTTCTATATAAATAATACTATACACTGTGCATTCTATTTAAATATTACTATACACTGTGTTCTCTCTATATATAATACTATACACTGTGCATTCTATTTAAATAATACTATACACTGTGTTTTATATATAAATAATACTATACACTGTATATTCTATTTAAATAATACTATACACTGTGTATTCTATTTAAATAATACTATACACTGTGTATTCTATTTAAATAATACTATACACTGTGTATTCTATTTTAATAATACTATACACTGTGTATTCTATATAAATAATACTATACAATGTGTATTCTATTTAAATAATACTATACACTGTGTTTTCTATATAAATAATACTATACACTGTGCATTCTATTTAAATATTACTATACACTGTGTTCTCTCTATATATAATATTATACTCTGTGTTTTATATATAAATAATACTATACACTGTATATTCTATTTAAATAATTCTATACACTGTGTATTCTATTTAAATAATACTATACACTGTGTATTCTATTTTAATAATACTATACACTGTGTATTATATATAAATAATACTATACAATGTGTATTCTATTTAAATAATACTATACACTGTGTTTTCTATATAAATAATACTATACACTGTGTATTCTATTTTAATAATACTATACACTTTGTATTCTATTTTAATAATACTATGCACTGTGTATTCTATTTAAATAATACTATACACTTTGTTTTCTATATAAATAATACTATACACTGTATATTCTATTTAAATAATGCTATACACTGTGTATTCTATTTAAATAATACTATACACTGTGTATTCTATTTAAATAATACTATACACTGTGTACTCTATATAAATAATACTGTCACGGAGCAAAGGTATACGTCTTCCTCCGGATGGTCTTTGGAATCAACACGGACGCAAGAGGTCGGGAGACAACAGCAATTTATTGTAATCCACAAAGTTAGTAGCCGGCGGCGGTCACATCAACCGTAATAACAATAAGTCCACAGAAGTCACAATCCAATGATAACTTTGGTTCCTTGGTCCTGTAACTAAGTCCTGGCTCTCTGCAGAGCTGTGCACAGGCCGGCTAACACATACTAACTGCAAGCTACAACTATATACTAAACTGTTACTTCCTCTATCTGTGGGTGGGAAGGGCTGAGTCACAGATCCTTCCCCCCTCACCTATACCAAGGAGAGCAGACTCCCTGTCTACTATGGACAATGCACCGTCCAACATCTTCTTGGAGACACTGATCAGATTATCTCCACCCATTGTCCTCACTGGTCCTCACTAGTTAGAGGTATTTGCATACAATGTGCTAACACACTAGACCCTAATCAGCCAACTACACATTGATGTATATAACAGGTTAGAGAATACATTCCACATGAAATATATATTACACATTGCCTATAGTATAGACTCTAACCATCCCGTGACAACCCCTCCCCCTCTCAAAACATGTGCATGACACAATTGGCCTACACAGGTAAATTGGGGAATGCACATCAGTCTCTATAGCTCATATTTCCTCCTGCCGGGATAACCCATCTGCGTTCTGGTGTTGGTTCCCTCGGCGGTACTGAATGGTAAAGTTGTAGAGTTGAAGGGCTGGCATCTGGCAAAAAATCCGGTCGATCCATGTTGGCGTCTCTCTGAGCTTGGCTTCGGGTCACTGCTCCCACAAAGTGGCACTGTAGATTTCCAACATCGTTGCCTAACAGAACATCGGCCGGCAGCCCGCTCATCACACCAATTGTGCATCGTTTTGGTCCATAACCATAGTCGAGTTCCACGGTAGCTTTAGGAATACGTTTCCGAGTACCTCCTGCCAACTCGATAGAAAGGCCAGGGCCCTCCTCTAGGGCCTCGGGTCGAACCACTCGGGGGTCCGCTACCGTTAGGAAAGCTCCCGAGTCCCGGAATCCAACAACTGTTCGGCCATCCAGTAGGACCTCCTGCAAGTGCTTCCGCTGAAGGTTTGCGGGATGTGTGGCGGAAGGCTGAATCCCATAGACCCCTGGAGGTGGAACAGATGGGTCATTCATGGAGTCATCTGGAAATGGGGCCAAACTTTCAGTCCTAGGGGTGGTTCCCAGGTAGTGAATAGGCCGGGATGCCACGGTGGCCCGTGCCCCCATGTTAACAGGGCAACTAGCTTGCAAATGTCCAGGCCGCCCGCACCCAAAACATCTGCGCTCTAGCATTCTTCCAGTAGGTCGTTGTCTAGGGACAGGGTTGTTCATAGCTGGAGGCCGATGGGCTGGGGCAGGGGTAGAGGGGGAATTGTAATCCTGAGGCCGGGCACGAAAGGTGGGTGGCTGGATGAAGGGTGTCTGGCGGACTGTGGTAGTTTTCCGCTCCTCTGCAAACAACCTCTTCCACTGCGGCTTGATGGTCAGGCCCTCATCTGCAAGGGAAGCAGCTTGCTCCACTGTGGCTGGGTTCCGTTCCAGCACCCACTCACGGATCTCAGCGGGGCACTGGGAAAAGAACTGTTCCTTAAGTATGACTTGGAGGATCTTATCGACTGTGACAGCCTCCTCTCCTTCTAGCCAGCGCTTGCATGCTTGCTTCAACTTGTGGGCGAACATGTGGAAGGAGCTTCCCCCATTGTAAGACAAAGAGCGGAATTGAACTCGGTAGGTCTCTGGAGTGACGGCATAATACTTCTGCACCGCTCTTTTAATGGCCTCATAGTCCCGCTGATCACTAGGGTCCATGGCTCTGAGAGCTTCCGCAGCCCCATCTCGTAGGTGCCCCACCAGATACCGGACCCAATCCTTCTCTGGGACTTCCATCAGGTGGCACTGGTGTTCGAAGTCCTGAAAATATCCATCAACATCCCCAGCCGCTTCATCAAAGGTCTTGAAGTGTTTATGGGAGACATATGGTGGTTCTCTCACTGTTGGGCTGGGGGCCGACGTTTGATTATAATTCCGCGTAGTTATCTCAGCCATTCGCATTTCATGCGCCATTCTTTCCTTTTCATGCGCCATTCTCTGTTCCTCCTTCTCCGTTTCCTGAGCCCTCTGTAATGCTCTACTCCTTTGCTCTGCAGTTGCTCCTAGCCCCAGCACTGCCAACTCCTCCTCATACAAAACAACCCATCTGCTCTTTTGGGTCTGTACCTGCCACTCCCGTATCTCTCCAGTCTCCTGGGGGCAGCCCTCCTCATGGTCGCTTTGCAGGGTCATCTCCTCCAGTGCCTCGATCAGTTGATCTTTCGTTCTTCCCTGGTAACTCAGGTTTAGTTCCCGGGCCCTTACTTGTAGACTTGCCATAGTCCAGTTCCTGTATTCTGAGGTTGTGGCTCCATTAATCGCTGGGCTGCTGTAGTCCATCTCGCTGTCCGCTGTTGATCCCTCCGCTGCCAACCAGTTGTCACGGAGCAAAGGTATACGTCTTCCTCCGGATGGTCTTTTGAATCAACACGGACGCAAGAGGTCGGGAGACAACAGCAATTTATTGTAATCCACAAAGTTAGTAGCCGGCGGCGGTCACATCAACCGTAATAACAATAAGTCCACAGAAGTCACAATCCAATGATAACTTTGGTTCCTTGGTCCTGTAACTAAGTCCTGGCTCTCTGCAGAGCTGTGCACAGGCCGGCTAACACATACTAACTGCAAGCTACAACTATATACTAAACTGTTACTTCCTCTATCTGTGGGTGGGAAGGGCTGAGTCACAGATCCTTCCCCCCTCACCTATACCAAGGAGAGCAGACTCCCTGTCTACTATGGACAATGCACCGTCCAACATCTTCTTGGAGACACTGATCAGATTATCTCCACCCATTGTCCTCACTGGTCCTCACTAGTTAGAGGTATTTGCATACAATGTGCTAACACACTAGACCCTAATCAGCCAACTACACATTGATGTATATAACAGGTTAGAGAATACATTCCACATGAAATATATATTACACATTGCCTATAGTATAGACTCTAACCATCCCGTGACAAATACTATACACTCTTCTCTATATAAATAATACTATACACTGTGTTCTCCATATAAATAATACTATACACTGTGTCCTCTATATAAGTAATACTATACACTGTGTATTCTATATAAATAATACTATACACTGTATATTCTATTTAAATAATACTATACACTGTGTATTCTATTTTAATAATACTATACACTGTGTATTCTATATAAATAATACTATACACTGTGTTTTCTATATAAATAATACTATACACTGTGTATTCTATTTTAATAATACTATACACTGTGTATTCTATATAAATAATACTATACACTGTGTATTCTATTTTAATAATACTATACACTGTGTATTCTATTTAAATAATACTATACACTGTGTATTCTATTTAAATAATACTATACACTGTATATTCTATTTAAATAATACTATGCACAGTGTATTCTATTTTAATAATACTATACACTGTGTATTCTATTTAAATAATACTATACACTGTGTATTCTATTTTAATAATACTATGCACAGTGTATTCTATTTTAATAATACTATACACTGTGTATTCTATTTAAATAATACTATGCACTGTGTATTCTATTTTAATAATACTATGCACTGTGTATTCTATTTAATTAATACTATACACTGTGTTCTCTATATAAATAATACTATACACTGTGTCCTCTATATAAGTAATACTATACACTGTGTATTCTATATAAATAATACTATACACTGTATATTCTATTTAAATAATACTATACACAGTGTATTCTATTTTAATAATACTATACACTGTGTATTCTATTTAAATAATACTATGCACTGTGTATTCTATTTTAATAATACTATGCACTGTGTATTCTATTTTAATAATACTATACACTGTGTATTCTATTTAAATAATACTATGCACTGTGTATTCTATTTAAATAATACTATACACTGTGTATTCTATTTTATTAATACTATACACTGTGTATTTTATATAAATAATACAATACACTGTGTATTCTATTTAAATAATACTATACACTGTGTATTCTATTTTAATAATACTATACACTGTGTATTCTATTTTAATAATACTATACACTGTGTATTCTATTTTAATAATACTATGCACTGTGTATTCTATTTTAATAATACTATGCACGGTGTTTTCTATATAAATAATACTATACACTGTGTATTCTATTTAAATAATACTATACACTGTGTACTCTATATAAATAATACTATACACTCTTCCCTATATAAATAATACTATACACTGTGTTCTCTATATAAATAATACTATACACTGTGTCCTCTATATAAGTAATACTATACACTGTGTATTCTATATAAATAATACTATACACTGTATATTCTATTTAAATAATACTATACACTGTGTATTCTATTTTAATAATACTATACACTGTGTATTCTATATAAATAATACTATACACTGTGTATTCTATTTAAATAATACTATACACTTTGTTTTCTATATAAATTATACTATACACTGTATATTCTATTTAAATAATGCTATACACTGTGTATTCTATTTAAATAATACTATAAACTGTGTATTCTATTTAAATAATAATATACACTGTGTTTTCTATATAAATAATACTATACACTGTGCATTCTATTTAAATATTACTATACACTGTGTTCTCTCTATATATAATACTATACACTGTGCATTCTATTTAAATAATACTATACACTGTGTTTTATATATAAATAATACTATACACTGTATATTCTATTTAAATAATACTATACACTGTGTATTCTATTTAAATAATACTATACACTGTGTATTCTATTTTAATAATACTATACACTGTGTTTTCTATATAAATAATACTATACACTGTGCATTCTATTTAAATATTACTATACACTGTGTTCTCTCTATATATAATACTATACACTGTGCATTCTATTTAAATAATACTATACACTGTGTTTTATATATAAATAATACTATACACTGTATATTCTATTTAAATAATACTATACACTGTGTATTCTATTTAAATAATACTATACACTGTGTATTCTATTTTAATAATACTATACACTGTGTATTCTATATAAATAATACTATACAATGTGTATTCTATTTAAATAATACTATACACTGTGTTTTCTATATAAATAATACTATACACTGTGCATTCTATTTAAATATTACTATACACTGTGTTCTCTCTATATATAATATTATACACTGTGATTTATATATAAATAATACTATACACTGTATATTCTATTTAAATAATTCTATACACTGTGTATTCTATTTAAATAATACTATACACTGTGTATTCTATTTTAATAATACTATACACTGTGTATTATATATAAATAATACTATACAATGTGTATTCTATTTAAATAATACTATACACTGTGTTTTCTATATAAATAATACTATACACTGTGTATTCTATTTTAATAATATTATACACTGTGTATTCTATTTTAATAATACTATGCACTGTGTATTCTATTTAAATAATACTATACACGGTGTTTTCTATATAAATAATACTATACACTGTGTATTCTATTTAAATAATACTATACAATGTGTACTCTATATAAATAATACTATACACTCTTCCCTATATAAATAATACTATACACTGTGTTCTCTATATAAATAATACTATACACTGTGTCCTCTATATAAGTAATACTATACACTGTGTATTCTATATAAATAATACTATACACTGTATATTCTATTTAAATAATACTATACACTGTGTATTCTATTTTAATAATACTATACACTGTGTATTCTATATAAATAATACTATACACTGTGTTTTCTATATAAATAATACTATACACTGTGTATTCTATTTTAATAATACTATACACTGTGTATTCTATATAAATAATACTATACACTGTGTATTCTATTTAAATAATACTATACACTTTGTTTTCTATTTTAATAATACTATACACTGTGTATTCTATATAAATAATGCTATACACTGTGTATTCTATTTAAATAATACTATACACTCTTCCCTATATAAATAATACTATACACTGTATATTCTATTTAAATAATACTATACACAGTGTATTCTATTTTAATAATACTATACACTGTGTACTCTATATAAATAATACTATACACTCTTCTCTATATAAATAATACTATACACTGTGTTCTCCACATAAATAATACTATACACTGTGTCCTCTATATAAGTAATACTATACACTGTGTATTCTATATAAATAATACTATACACTGTATATTCTATTTAAATAATACTATACACTGTGTATTCTATTTTAATAATACTATACACTGTGTATTCTATATAAATAATACTATACACTGTGTTTTCTATATAAATAATACTATACACTGTGTATTCTATTTTAATAATACTATACACTGTGTATTCTATATAAATAATACTATACACTGTGTATTCTATTTTAATAATACTATACACTGTGTATTCTATTTAAATAATACTATACACTGTGTATTCTTTTTAAATAATACTATACACTGTATATTCTATTTAAATAATACTATGCACAGTGTATTCTATTTTAATAATACTATACACTGTGTATTCTATTTAAATAATACTATACACTGTGTATTCTATTTTAATAATACTACGCACTGTGTATTCTATTTAAATAATACTATACACGGTGTTTTCTATATAAATAATACTATACACTGTGTATTCTATTTAAATAATACTATACAATGTGTATTCTATTTAAATAATACTATACACTGTGTTCTCTATTTAAATAATACTATACACTGTGTACTCTATATAAATAATACTATACACTCTTCTCTATATAAATAATACTATACACTGTGTTCTCTATATAAATAATACTATACACTGTGTCCTCTATATAAGTAATACTATACACTGTGTATTCTATATAAATAATACTATACACTGTATATTCTATTTAAATAATACTATACACAGTGTATTCTATTTTAATAATACTATACACTGTATATTCTATTTAAATAATACTATACACTGTGTATTCTATTTTAATAATACTATACACTGTGTATTCTATATAAATAATACTATACACTGTGTATTCTATTTTAATAATACTATACACTGTGTATTCTATATAAATAATACTATACACTGTGTATTCTATTTAAATAATACTATACAATGTGTATTCTATATAAATAATACTATACACAGTATATTCTATTTAAATAATACTATACACTGTGTATTCTATTTAAATAATACTATACACTGTGTATTCTATTTAAATAATACTATATACTGTGTTTTCTATATAAATAATACTATACACTGTGCATTCTATTTAAATATTACTATACACTGTGTTCTCTCTATATATAATACTATACACTGTGTTTTATATATAAATAATACTATACACTGTATATTCTATTTAAATAATTCTATACACTGTGTATTCTATTTAAATAATACTATACACTGTGTATTCTATTTTAATAATACTATACACTGTGTATTATATATAATTAATACTATACAATGTGTATTCTATTTAAATAAAACTATACACTTTGTTTTCTATATAAATAATACTATACACTGTATATTCTATTTAAATAATACTATACACTGTGTATTCTATTTAAATAATACTATACACTGTGTATTCTATTTAAATAATACTATACACTGTGTTTTCTAAATAAATAATACTATACACTGTGCATTCTATTTAAATATTACTATACACTGTGTTCTCTCTATATATAATACTATACACTGTGTTTTCTATATAAATAATACTATACACTGTGTATTCTATTTTAATAATACTATACACTGTGTATTCTATTTTAATAATACTATACACTGTGTATTCTATTTTAATAATACTATGCACTGTGTATTCTATTTAAATAATACTATACACGGTGTTTTCTATATAAATAATACTATACACTGTGTATTCTATTTAAATAATACTATACAATGTGTATTCTATTTAAATAATACTATACACTGTGTTCTCTATTTAAATAATACTATACACTGTGTACTCTATATAAATAATACTATACACTCTTCCCTATATAAATAATACTATACACTGTGTTCTCTATATAAATAATACTATACACTGTATATTCTATTTAAATAATACTATACACTGTGTATTCTATTTTAATAATACTATACACTGTGTATTCTATATAAATAATACTATACACTGTGTATTCTATTTAAATAATACTATACACTTTGTTTTCTATATAAATAATACTATACACTGTGTATTCTATTTAAATAATACTATACACTGTGTACTCTATATAAATAGTACTATACACTCTTCTCTATATATATTATACTATACACTGTGTTCTCTATATAAATAATACTATACACTGTGTCCTCTATATAAGTAATACTATACACTGTGTATTCTATATAAATAATACTATACACTGTATATTCTATTTAAATAATACTATACACTGTGTATTCTATTTAAATAATACTATACACTGTGTATTCTATTTTAATAATACTATACACTGTGTATTCTATTTAAATAATACTATACACTGTGTTTTCTATATAAATAATACTATACACTGTGCATTCTATTTAAATATTACTATACACTGTGTTCTCTCTATATATAATACTATACACTGTGCATTCTATTTAAATAATACTATACACTGTGTTTTATATATAAATAATACTATACACTGTATATTCTATTTAAATAATACTATACACTGTGTATTCTATTTAAATAATACTATACACTGTGTATTCTATTTAAATAATACTATACACTGTGTATTCTATTTTAATAATACTATACACTGTGTATTCTATATAAATAATACTATACAATGTGTATTCTATTTAAATAATACTATACACTGTGTTTTCTATATAAATAATACTATACACTGTGCATTCTATTTAAATATTACTATACACTGTGTTCTCTCTATATATAATATTATACTCTGTGTTTTATATATAAATAATACTATACACTGTATATTCTATTTAAATAATTCTATACACTGTGTATTCTATTTAAATAATACTATACACTGTGTATTCTATTTTAATAATACTATACACTGTGTATTATATATAAATAATACTATACAATGTGTATTCTATTTAAATAATACTATACACTATGTTTTCTATATAAATAATACTATACACTGTGTATTCTATTTTAATAATACTATACACTTTGTATTCTATTTTAATAATACTATGCACTGTGTATTCTATTTAAATAATACTATACACTTTGTTTTCTATATAAATAATACTATACACTGTATATTCTATTTAAATAATGCTATACACTGTGTATTCTATTTAAATAATACTATACACTGTGTATTCTATTTAAATAATACTATACACTGTGTACTCTATATAAATAATACTATACACTCTTCTCTATATAAATAATACTATACACTGTGTTCTCCATATAAATAATACTATACACTGTGTCCTCTATATAAGTAATACTATACACTGTGTATTCTATATAAATAATACTATACACTGTATATTCTATTTAAATAATACTATACACTGTGTATTCTATTTTAATAATACTATACACTGTGTATTCTATATAAATAATACTATACACTGTGTTTTCTATATAAGAAATACTATACACTGTGTATTCTATTTTAATAATACTATACACTGTGTATTCTATATAAATAATACTATACACTGTGTATTCTATTTTAATAATACTATACACTGTGTATTCTATTTAAATAATACTATACACTGTGTATTCTATTTAAATAATACTATACACTGTATATTCTATTTAAATAATACTATGCACAGTGTATTCTATTTTAATAATACTATACACTGTGTATTCTATTTAAATAATACTATACACTGTGTATTCTATTTTAATAATACTATGCACAGTGTATTCTATTTTAATAATACTATACACTGTGTATTCTATTTAAATAATACTATGCACTGTGTATTCTATTTTAATAATACTATGCACTGTGTATTCTATTTAATTAATACTATACACTGTGTTCTCTATATAAATAATACTATACACTGTGTCCTCTATATAAGTAATACTATACACTGTGTATTCTATATAAATAATACTATACACTGTATATTCTATTTAAATAATACTATACACAGTGTATTCTATTTTAATAATACTATACACTGTGTATTCTATTTAAATAATACTATGCACTGTGTATTCTATTTTAATAATACTATGCACTGTGTATTCTATTTAATTAATACTATACACTGTGTATTCTATTTTAATAATACTATACACTGTGTATTATATATAAATAATACTATACAATGTGTATTCTATTTAAATAATACTATACACTGTGTTTTCTATATAAATAATACTATACACTGTATATTCTATTTAAATAATACTATACACAGTGTATTCTATATAAATAATACTATACACTGTGTATTCTACTTTAATAACACTATACACTGTGTATTATATTTAAATAATACTATACACTGTGTATTCTATTTTATTAATACTATACACTGTGTATTTTATATAAATAATACAATACACTGTGTATTCTATTTAAATAATACTATACACTGTGTATTCTATTTTAATAATACTATACACTGTGTATTCTATTTAAATAATACTATACACTGTGTTTTCTATATAAATAATACTATACAATGTATATTCTATTTAAATAATACTATGCACAGTGTATTCTATTTTAATAATACTATGCACTGTGTATTCTATTTAAATAATACTATACACGGTGTTTTCTATATAAATAATACTATACACTGTGTATTCTATTTAAATAATACTATACAATGTGTATTCTATTTAAATAATACTATACACTGTGTTCTCTATTTAAATAATACTATACACTGTGTACTCTATATAAATAATACTATACACTCTTCTCTATATAAATAATACTATACACTGTGTTCTCTATATAAATAATACTATACACTGTGTCCTCTATATAAGTAATACTATACACTGTGTATTCTATATAAATAATACTATACACTGTATATTCTATTTAAATAATACTATACACAGTGTATTCTATTTTAATAATACTATACACTGTGTATTCTATTTAAATAATACTATGCACTGTGTATTCTATTTTAATAATACTAAGCACTGTGTATTCTATTTAAATAATACTATACACTGTGTATTCTATTTTAATAATACTATACACGGTGTATTCTATATAAATAATACTATACACTGTGTATGCTATTTAAATAATACTATACACTGTGTATTCAATTTAAATAATACTATACACTTTGTATTCTATTTTAGTAATACTATACACTGTGTATTCTATATAAATAATACTATACACTGTGTATTCTATTTTAATAATACTATATATTGTGTATTCTATTTAAATACTATACACTGTGTATTCTATTTAAATATTACTATACACTGTGTATTCTAAATAAATAATACTATACACTGTGTATTCTATATATAATACTATACACTGTGTTTTCTATTTTAATAATACTATACACTGTGTATTCTATATAAATAATACAATACACTGTGTTTTCTATATAAATAATACTATACACTGTGTATTCTATTTTAATAATACTATATACTGTGTATTCTATTTAAATAACACTATACACTGTGTATTCTATTTTAATAATACTATACACTGTGTATTCTATGTAAATAATACTATACACTGTGCATTCTATTTAAATAATACTATACACTATGTTTTCTATATAAATAATACTATACACTGTGCATTCTATTTAAATATTACTATACACTGTATTCTCTCTATATATAATACTATTCACTGTGCATTCTATTTAAATAATACTATACACTGTGTTTTATATATAAATAATACTATACACTGTATATTCTATTTAAATAATACTATACACTGTGTATTCTATTTAAATAATACTATACACTGTGTATTCTATTTTAATAATACTATACACTGTGTATTCTATATAAATAATACTATACACTGTGCATTCTATTTAAATAATACTATACACTGTGTTTTCTATATAAATAATACTATACACTGTATATTCTATTTAAATAATACTATACACTGTGTATTCTATTTAAATAATACTATACACTGTATTTTTTATATAAATAATACTATACACTGTGTATTCTATTTAAATAATACTATATACTGTGTTTTCTATATAAATAATACTATACACTGTGCATTCTATTTAAATATTACTATACACTGTGTTCTCTCTATATATAATACTATACACTGTGTATTATATATAGATAATACTATACAATGTGTATTCTATTTAAATAATACTATACACTTTGTTTTCTATATAAATAATACTATACACTGTATATTCTATTTAAATAATACTATACACTGTGTATTCTATTTAAATAATACTATACACTGTGTATTCTATTTAAATAATACTATACACTGTGTTTTCTATATAAATAATACTATACACTGTGCATTCTATTTAAATATTACTATACACTGTGTTCTCTCTATATATAATACTATACACTGTGTTTTCTATATAAATAATACTATACACTGTGTATTCTATTTTAATAATACTATACACTGTGTATTCTATTTTAATAATACTATGCACTGTGTATTCTATTTAAATAATACTATACACGGTGTTTTCTATATAAATAATACTATACACTGTGTATTCTATTTAAATAATACTATACACTGTGTACTCTATATAAATAATACTATACACTCTTCCCTATATAAATAATACTATACACTGTGTTCTCTATATAAATAATACTATACACTGTGTCCTCTATATAAGTAATACTATACACTGTGTATTCTATATAAATAATACTATACACTGTATATTCTATTTTAATAATACTATACACTGTGTATTCTATTTTAATAATACTATACACTGTGTATTCTATATAAATAATACTATACACTGTGTATTCTATTTTAATAATACTATACACTGTGTATTCTATTTAAATAATACTATGCACAGTGTATTCTATTTTAATAATACTATACACTGTGTATTCTATTTAAATAATACTATACACTGTGTATTCTATTTTAATAATACTACGCACTGTGTATTCTATTTAAATAATACTATACACGGTGTTTTCTATATAAATAATACTATACACTGTGTATTCTATTTAAATAATACTATACAATGTGTATTCTATTTAAATAATACTATACACTGTGTTCTCTATTTAAATAATACTATACACTGTGTACTCTATATAAATAATACTATACACTCTTCTCTATATAAATAATACTATACACTGTGTTCTCTATATAAATAATACTATACACTGTGTCCTCTATATAAGTAATACTATACACTGTGTATTCTATATAAATAATACTATACACTGTATATTCTATTTAAATAATACTATACACAGTGTATTCTATTTTAATAATACTATACACTGTGTATTCTATATAAATAATACTATACACTGTGTATTCTATTTTAATAATACTATACACTGTGTATTCTATATAAATAATACTATACACTGTGTATTCTATTTAAATAATACTATACAATGTGTATTCTATATAAATAATACTATACACAGTATATTCTATTTAAATAATACTATACACTGTGTATTCTATTTAAATAATACTATACACTGTGTATTCTATTTAAATAATACTATATACTGTGTTTTCTATATAAATAATACTATACACTGTGCATTCTATTTAAATATTACTATACACTGTGTTCTCTCTATATATAATACTATACACTGTGTTTTATATATAAATAATACTATACACTGTATATTCTATTTAAATAATTCTATACACTGTGTATTCTATTTAAATAATACTATACACTGTGTATTCTATTTTAATAATACTATACACTGTGTATTATATATAAATAATACTATACAATGTGTATTCTATTTAAATAATACTATACACTTTGTTTTCTATATAAATAATACTATACACTGTATATTCTATTTAAATAATACTATACACTGTGTATTCTATTTAAATAATACTATACACTGTGTATTCTATTTAAATAATACTATACACTGTGTTTTCTAAATAAATAATACTATACACTGTGCATTCTATTTAAATATTACTATACACTGTGTTCTCTCTATATATAATACTATACACTGTGTTTTCTATATAAATAATACTATACACTGTGTATTCTATTTTAATAATACTATACACTGTGTATTCTATTTTAATAATACTATGCACTGTGTATTCTATTTAAATAATACTATACACGGTGTTTTCTATATAAATAATACTATACACTGTGTATTCTATTTAAATAATACTATACAATGTGTATTCTATTTAAATAATACTATACACTGTGTTCTCTATTTAAATAATACTATACACTGTGTACTCTATATAAATAATACTATACACTCTTCCCTGTATAAATAATACTATACACTGTGTTCTCTATATAAATAATACTATACACTGTATATTCTATTTAAATAATACTATACACTGTGTATTCTATTTTAATAATACTATACACTGTGTATTCTATATAAATAATACTATACACTGTGTATTCTATTTAAATAATACTATACACTTTGTTTTCTATATAAATAATACTATACACTGTGTATTCTATTTAAATAATACTATACACTGTGTACTCTATATAAATAGTACTATACACTCTTCTCTATATATATTATACTATACACTGTGTTCTCTATATAAATAATACTATACACTGTGTCCTCTATATAAGTAATACTATACACTGTGTATTCTATATAAATAATACTATACACTGTATATTCTATTTAAATAATACTATACACTGTGTATTCTATTTAAATAATACTATACACTGTGTATTCTATTTTAATAATACTATACACTGTGTATTCTATTTAAATAATACTATACACTGTGTTTTCTATATAAATAATACTATACACTGTGCATTCTATTTAAATATTACTATACACTGTGTTCTCTCTATATATAATACTATACACTGTGCATTCTATTTAAATAATACTATACACTGTGTTTTATATATAAATAATACTATACACTGTATATTCTATTTAAATAATACTATACACTGTGTATTCTATTTAAATAATACTATACACTGTGTATTCTATTTAAATAATACTATACACTGTGTATTCTATTTTAATAATACTATACACTGTGTATTCTATATAAATAATACTATACAATGTGTATTCCATTTAAATAATACTATACACTGTGTTTTCTATATAAATAATACTATACACTGTGCATTCTATTTAAATATTACTATACACTGTGTTCTCTCTATATATAATATTATACTCTGTGTTTTATATATAAATAATACTATACACTGTATATTCTATTTAAATAATTCTATACACTGTGTATTCTATTTAAATAATACTATACACTGTGTATTCTATTTTAATAATACTATACACTGTGTATTATATATAAATAATACTATACAATGTGTATTCTATTTAAATAATACTATACACTGTGTTTTCTATATAAATAATACTATACACTGTGTATTCTATTTTAATAATACTATACACTTTGTATTCTATTTTAATAATACTATGCACTGTGTATTCTATTTAAATAATACTATACACTTTGTTTTCTATATAAATAATACTATACACTGTATATTCTATTTAAATAATGCTATACACTGTGTATTCTATTTAAATAATACTATACACTGTGTATTCTATTTAAATAATACTATACACTGTGTACTCTATATAAATAATACTATACACTCTTCTCTATATAAATAATACTATACACTGTGTTCTCCATATAAATAATACTATACACTGTGTCCTCTATATAAGTAATACTATACACTGTGTATTCTATATAAATAATACTATACACTGTATATTCTATTTAAATAATACTATACACTGTGTATTCTATTTTAATAATACTATACACTGTGTATTCTATATAAATAATACTATACACTTTGTTTTCTATATAAATAATACTATACACTGTGTATTCTATTTTAATAATACTATACACTGTGTATTCTATATAAATAATACTATACACTGTGTATTCTATTTTAATAATACTATACACTGTGTATTCTATTTAAATAATACTATACACTGTGTATTCTATTTAAATAATACTATACACTGTATATTCTATTTAAATAATACTATGCACAGTGTATTCTATTTTAATAATACTATACACTGTGTATTCTATTTAAATAATACTATACACTGTGTATTCTATTTTAATAATACTATGCACAGTGTATTCTATTTTAATAATACTATACACTGTGTATTCTATTTAAATAATACTATGCACTGTGTATTCTATTTTAATAATACTATGCACTGTGTATTCTATTTAATTAATACTATACACTGTGTTCTCTATATAAATAATACTATACACTGTGTCCTCTATATAAGTAATACTATACACTGTGTATTCTATATAAATAATACTATACACTGTATATTCTATTTAAATAATACTATACACAGTGTATTCTATTTTAATAATACTATACACTGTGTATTCTATTTAAATAATACTATGCACTGTGTATTCTATTTTAATAATACTATGCACTGTGTATTCTATTTAATTAATACTATACACTGTGTTTTCTATATAAATAATACTATACACTGTATATTCTATTTAAATAATACTATACACAGTGTATTCTATATAAATAATACTATACACTGTGTATTCTACTTTAATAACACTATACACTGTGTATTATATTTAAATAATACTATACACTGTGTATTCTATTTTATTAATACTATACACTGTGTATTTTATATAAATAATACAATACACTGTGTATTCTATTTAAATAATACTATACACTGTGTATTCTATTTTAATAATACTATACACTGTGTATTCTATTTAAATAATACTATACACTGTGTTTTCTATATAAATAATACTATACAATGTATATTCTATTTAAATAATACTATGCACAGTGTATTCTATTTTAATAATACTATGCACTGTGTATTCTATTTAAATAATACTATACACGGTGTTTTCTATATAAATAATACTATACACTGTGTATTCTATTTAAATAATACTATACAATGTGTATTCTATTTAAATAATACTATACACTGTGTTCTCTATTTAAATAATACTATACACTGTGTACTCTATATAAATAATACTATACACTCTTCTCTATATAAATAATACTATACACTGTGTTCTCTATATAAATAATACTATACACTGTGTCCTCTATATAAGTAATACTATACACTGTGTATTCTATATAAATAATACTATACACTGTATATTCTATTTAAATAATACTATACACAGTGTATTCTATTTTAATAATACTATACACTGTGTATTCTATTTAAATAATACTATGCACTGTGTATTCTATTTTAATAATACTATGCACTGTGTATTCTATTTAAATAATACTATACACTGTGTTTTCTATATAAATAATACTATACAATGTATATTCTATTTAAATAATACTATACACTGTGTATTCTATTTTAATAATACTATACACGGTGTATTCTATATAAATAATACTATTCACTGTGTATGCTATTTAAATAATACTATACAATGTGTATTCTATTTAAATAATACTATACACTTTGTATTCTATTTTAATAATACTATACACTGTGTATTCTATATAAATAATACTATACACTGTGTATTCTATTTAAATATTACTATACACTGTGTATTCTAAATAAATAATACTATACACTGTGTATTCTATATATAATACTATACACTGTGTTTTCTATTTTAATAATACTATACACTGTGTATTCTATATAAATAATACAATACACTGTGTTTTCTATATAAATAATACTATACACTGTGTATTCTATTTTAATAATACTATATACTGTGTATTCTATTTAAATAACACTATACACTGTGTATTCTATTTTAATAATACTATACACTGTGTATTCTATGTAAATAATACTATACACTGTGTTTTCTATATAAATAATACTATACACGGTGCATTCTATTTAAATATTACTATACACTGTGTTCTCTCTCTATATAATACTATACACTGTGCATTCTATTTAAATAATACTATACACTATGTTTTCTATATAAATAATACTATACACTGTGCATTCTATTTAAATATTACTATACACTGTATTCTCTCTCTATATAATACTATTCACTGTGCATTCTATTTAAATAATACTATACACTGTGTTTTATATATAAATAATACTATACACTGTATATTCTATTTAAATAATACTATACACTGTGTATTCTATTTAAATAATACTATACACTGTGTTTTCTATATAAATAATACTATACACTGTATATTCTATTTAAATAATACTATACACTGTGTATTCTATTTAAATAATACTATACACTGTATTTTTTATATAAATAATACTATACACTGTGTATTCTATTTAAATAATACTATATACTGTGTTTTCTATATAAATAATACTATACACTGTGCATTCTATTTAAATATTACTATACACTGTGTTCTCTCTATATATAATACTATACACTGTGTTTTATATATAAATAATACTATACACTGTATATTCTATTTAAATAATTCTATACACTGTGTATTCTATTTAAATAATACTATACACTGTGTATTCTATTTTAATAATACTATACACTGTGTATTATATATAGATAATACTATACAATGTGTATTCTATTTAAATAATACTATACACTTTGTTTTCTATATAAATAATACTATACACTGTATATTCTATTTAAATAATACTATACACTGTGTATTCTATTTAAATAATACTATACACTGTGTATTCTATTTAAATAATACTATACACTGTGTTTTCTATATAAATAATACTATACACTGTGCATTCTATTTAAATATTACTATACACTGTGTTCTCTCTATATATAATACTATACACTGTGTTTTCTATATAAATAATACTATACACTGTGTATTCTATTTTAATAATACTATACACTGTGTATTCTATTTTAATAATACTATGCACTGTGTATTCTATTTAAATAATACTATACACGGTGTTTTCTATATAAATAATACTATACACTGTGTATTCTATTTAAATAATACTATACACTGTGTACTCTATATAAATAATACTATACACTCTTCCCTATATAAATAATACTATACACTGTGTTCTCTATATAAATAATACTATACACTGTGTCCTCTATATAAGTAATACTATACACTGTGTATTCTATATAAATAATACTATACACTGTATATTCTATTTAAATAATACTATACACTGTGTATTCTATTTTAATAATACTATACACTGTGTATTCTATATAAATAATACTATACACTGTGTATTCTATTTAAATAATACTATACACTTTGTTTTCTATATAAATTATACTATACACTGTATATTCTATTTAAATAATGCTATACACTGTGTATTCTATTTAAATAATACTATAAACTGTGTATTCTATTTAAATAATACTATACACTGTGTTTTCTATATAAATAATACTATACACTGTGCATTCTATTTAAATATTACTATACACTGTGTTCTCTCTATATATAATACTATACACTGTGCATTCTATTTAAATAATACTATACACTGTGTTTTATATATAAATAATACTATACACTGTATATTCTATTTAAATAATACTATACACTGTGTATTCTATTTAAATAATACTATACACTGTGTATTCTATTTTAATAATACTATACACTGTGTATTCTATATAAATAATACTATACAATGTGTATTCTATTTAAATAATACTATACACTGTGTTTTCTATATAAATAATACTATACACTGTGCATTCTATTTAAATATTACTATACACTGTGTTCTCTCTATATATAATATTATACACTGTGATTTATATATAAATAATACTATACACTGTATATTCTATTTAAATAATTCTATACACTGTGTATTCTATTTAAATAATACTATACACTGTGTATTCTATTTTAATAATACTATACACTGTGTATTATATATAAATAATACTATACAATGTGTATTCTATTTAAATAATACTATACACTGTGTTTTCTATATAAATAATACTATACACTGTGTATTCTATTTTAATAATATTATACACTGTGTATTCTATTTTAATAATACTATGCACTGTGTATTCTATTTAAATAATACTATACACGGTGTTTTCTATATAAATAATACTATACACTGTGTATTCTATTTAAATAATACTATACAATGTGTACTCTATATAAATAATACTATACACTCTTCCCTATATAAATAATACTATACACTGTGTTCTCTATATAAATAATACTATACACTGTGTCCTCTATATAAGTAATACTATACACTGTGTATTCTATATAAATAATACTATACACTGTATATTCTATTTAAATAATACTATACACTGTGTATTCTATTTTAATAATACTATACACTGTGTATTCTATATAAATAATACTATACACTCTGTTTTCTATATAAATAATACTATACACTGTGTATTCTATTTTAATAATACTATACACTGTGTATTCTATATAAATAATACTATACACTGTGTATTCTATTTAAATAATACTATACACTTTGTTTTCTATTTTAATAATACTATACACTGTGTATTCTATTTAAATAATACTATACACTCTTCCCTATATAAATAATACTATACACTGTATATTCTATTTAAATAATACTATACACAGTGTATTCTATTTTAATAATACTATACACTGTGTACTCTATATAAATAATACTATACACTCTTCTCTATATAAATAATACTATACACTGTGTTCTCCATATAAATAATACTATACACTGTGTCCTCTATATAAGTAATACTATACACTGTGTATTCTATATAAATAATACTATACACTGTATATTCTATTTAAATAATACTATACACTGTGTATTCTATTTTAATAATTTTATACACTGTGTATTCTATATAAATAATACTATACACTGTGTTTTCTATATAAATAATACTATACACTGTGTATTCTATTTTAATAATACTATACACTGTGTATTCTATATAAATAATACTATACACTGTGTATTCTATTTTAATAATACTATACACTGTGTTTTCTATTTAAATAATACTATACACTGTGTATTCTTTTTAAATAATACTATACACTGTATATTCTATTTAAATAATACTATGCACAGTGTATTTTATTTTAATAATACTATACACTGTGTATTCTATTTAAATAATACTATACACTGTGTATTCTATTTTAATAATACTATACACTGTGTATTCTATTTAAATAATACTATACACTGTGTTTTCTATATAAATAATACTATACACTGTGCATTCTATTTAAATATTACTATACACTGTGTTCTCTCTATATATAATACTATACACTGCGTTTTATATATAAATAATACTATACACTGTATATTCTATTTAAATAATACTATACACTGTGTATTCTATTTAAATAATACTATACACTGTGTATTCTATTTTAATAATACTATACACTGTGTATTCTATATAAATAATACTATACAATGTGTATTCTATTTAAATAATACTATACACTGTGTTTTCTATATAAATAATACTATACACTGTGCATTCTATTTAAATATTACTATACACTGTGTATTATATATAAATAATACTATACAATGTGTATTCTATTTAAATAATACTATACACTTTGTTTTCTATATAAATAATACTATACACTGTGTATTCTATTTTAATAATACTATACACTGTGTATTCTATTTTAATAATACTATGCACTGTGTATTCTATTTAAATAATACTATACACGGTGTTTTCTATATAAATAATACTATACACTGTGTATTCTAGTTAAATAATACTATACAATGTGTATTCTATTTAAATAATACTATACACTGTGTTCTCTATTTAAATAATACTATACACTGTGTACTCTATATAAATAATACTATACACTCTTCCCTATATAAATAATACTATACACTGTGTTCTCTATATAAATAATACTATACACTGTGTCCTCTATATAAGTAATACTATACACTGTGTATTCTATATAAATAATACTATACACTGTATATTCTATTTAAATAATACTATACACTGTGTATTTTATTTTAATAATACTATACATTGTGTATTCTATATAAATAATACTATACACTGTGTTTTCTATATAAATAATACTATACACTGTGTATTCTATTTTAATAATACTATACACTGTGTATTCTATTTTAATAATACTATACACTGTGTATTCTATATAAATAATACTATACACTGTGTATTCTATTTAAATAATACTATACACTTTGTGTTCTATATAAATAATACTATACACTGTATATTCTATTTAAATAATGCTATACACTGTGTATTCTATTTAAATAATACTATACACTGTGTATTCTATTTAAATAATACTATACACTGAGAACTCTATATAAATAATACTATACACTCTTCTCTATATAAATAATACTATACACTGTGTTCTCTACATAAATAATACTATACACTGTGTCCTCTATATAAGTAATACTATACACTGTGTATTCTATATAAATAATACTATACACTGTATATTCTATTTAAATAATACTATACACTGTGTATTCTATTTAAATAATACTATACACTGTGTATTCTATTTTAATAATACTATACACTGTGTATTCTATTTAAATAATACTATACACTGTGTTTTCTATATAAATAATACTATACACTGTGCATTCTATTTAAATATTACTATACACTGTGTTCTCTCTATATATAATACTATACACTGTGCATTCTATTTAAATAATACTATACACTGTGTTTTATATATAAATAATACTATACACTGTATATTCTATTTAAATAATACTATACACTGTGTATTCTATTTAAATAATACTATACACTGTGTATTCTATTTTAATAATACTATACACTGTGTATTCTATATAAATAATACTATACAATGTGTATTCTATTTAAATAATACTATACACTGTGTTTTCTATATATATAATTCTATACACTGTGCATTCTATTTAAATATTACTATACACTGTGTTCTCTCTCTATATAATACTATACACTGTGCATTCTATTTAAATAATACTATACACTGTCTTTTATATATAAATAATACTATACACTGTATATTCTATTTAAATAATACTATACACTGTGTATTCTATTTAAATAATACTATACACTGTGTATTCTATTTTAATAATACTATACACTGTGTATTCTATTTAAATAATACTATACACTGTGTTTTCTATATAAATAATACTATACACTGTATATTCTATTTAAATAATACTATACAATGTGTATTCTATATAAATAATACTATACACAGTATATTCTATTTAAATAATACTATACACTGTGTATTCTATTTAAATAATACTATACACTGTGTATTCTATTTAAATAATACTATATACTGTGTTTTCTATATAAATAATACTATACACTGTGCATTCTATTTAAATATTACTATACACTGTGTTCTCTCTATATATAATACTATACACTGTGTTTTATATATAAATAATACTATACACTGTATATTCTATTTAAATAATTCTATACACTGTGTATTCTATTTAAATAATACTATACACTGTGTATTCTATTTTAATAATACTATACACTGTGTATTATATATAAATAATACTATACAATGTGTATTCTATTTAAATAATACTATACACTTTGTTTTCTATATAAATAATACTATACACTGTATATTCTATTTAAATAATACTATACACTGTGTATTCTATTTAAATAAAACTATACACTGTGTATTCTATTTAAATAATACTATACACTGTGTTTTCTATATAAATAATACTATACACTGTGTATTCTATATAAATAATACTATACACTGTGTATTCTATTTTAATAATACTATACACTGTGTATTCTATTTTAATAATACTATGCACTGTGTATTCTATTTAAATAATACTATACACGGTGTTTTCTATATAAATAATACTATACACTGTGTATTCTATTTTAATAATACTATGCACTGTGTATTCTATTTAAATAATACTATACACGGTGTTTTCTATATAAATAATACTATACACTGTGTATTCTATTTAAATAATACTATACAATGTGTATTCTATTTAAATAATACTATACACTGTGTTCTCTATTTAAATAATACTATACACTGTGTACTCTATATAAATAATACTATACACTCTTCCCTATATAAATAATACTATACACTGTGTTCTCTATATAAATAATACTATACACTGTGTCCTCTATATAAGTAATACTATACACTGTGTATTCTATATAAATAATACTATACACTGTATATTCTATTTAAATAATACTATACACTGTGTATTCTATTTAAATAATACTATACACTGTGTATTCTATTTTAATAATACTATACACTGTGTATTCTATTTAAATAATACTATACACTGTGTTTTCTATATAAATAATACTATACACTGTGCATTCTATTTAAATATTACTATACACTGTGTTCTCTCTATATATAATACTATACACTGTGCATTCTATTTAAATAATACTATACACTGTGTTTTATATATAAATAATACTATACACTGTATATTCTATTTAAATAATACTATACACTGTGTATTCTATTTAAATAATACTATACACTGTGTATTCTACTTAAATAATACTATACACTGTGTATTCTATTTTAATAATACTATACACTGTGTATTCTATATAAATAATACTATACAATGTGTATTCTATTTAAATAATACTATACACTGTGTTTTCTATATAAATAATGCTATACACTGTGCATTCTATTTAAATATTACTATACACTGTGTTCTCTCTATATATAATATTATACTCTGTGTTTTATATATAAATAATACTATACACTGTATATTCTATTTAAATAATTTTATACACTGTGTATTCTATTTAAATAATACTATACACTGTGTATTCTATTTTAATAATACTATACACTGTGTATTATATATAAATAATACTATACAATGTGTATTCTATTTAAATAATACTATACACTGTGTTTTCTATATAAATAATACTATACACTGTGCATTCTATTTAAATATTACTATACACTGTGTATTATATATAAATAATACTATACAATGTGTATTCTATTTAAATAATACTATACACTTTGTTTTCTATATAAATAATACTATACACTGTGTATTCTATTTTAATAATACTATACACTGTGTATTCTATTTTAATAATACTATGCACTGTGTATTCTATTTAAATAATACTATACACGGTGTTTTCTATATAAATAATACTATACACTGTGTATTCTAGTTAAATAATACTATACAATGTGTATTCTATTTAAATAATACTATACACTGTGTTCTCTATTTAAATAATACTATACACTGTGTACTCTATATAAATAATACTATACACTCTTCCCTATATAAATAATACTATACACTGTGTTCTCTATATAAATAATACTATACACTGTGTCCTCTATATAAGTAATACTATACACTGTGTATTCTATATAAATAATACTATACACTGTATATTCTATTTAAATAATACTATACACTGTGTATTTTATTTTAATAATACTATACATTGTGTATTCTATATAAATAATACTATACACTGTGTTTTCTATATAAATAATACTATACACTGTGTATTCTATTTTAATAATACTATACACTGTGTATTCTATTTTAATAATACTATACACTGTGTATTCTATATAAATAATACTATACACTGTGTATTCTATTTAAATAATACTATACACTTTGTGTTCTATATAAATAATACTATACACTGTATATTCTATTTAAATAATGCTATACACTGTGTATTCTATTTAAATAATACTATACACTGTGTATTCTATTTAAATAATACTATACACTGAGAACTCTATATAAATAATACTATACACTCTTCTCTATATAAATAATACTATACACTGTGTTCTCTACATAAATAATACTATACACTGTGTCCTCTATATAAGTAATACTATACACTGTGTATTCTATATAAATAATACTATACACTGTATATTCTATTTAAATAATACTATACACTGTGTATTCTATTTAAATAATACTATACACTGTGTATTCTATTTTAATAATACTATACACTGTGTATTCTATTTAAATAATACTATACACTGTGTTTTCTATATAAATAATACTATACACTGTGCATTCTATTTAAATATTACTATACACTGTGTTCTCTCTATATATAATACTATACACTTTGCATTCTATTTAAATAATACTATACACTGTGTTTTATATATAAATAATACTATACACTGTATATTCTATTTAAATAATACTATACACTGTGTATTCTATTTAAATAATACTATACACTGTGTATTCTATTTTAATAATACTATACACTGTGTATTCTATATAAATAATACTATACAATGTGTATTCTATTTAAATAATACTATACACTGTGTTTTCTATATATATAATTCTATACACTGTGCATTCTATTTAAATATTACTATACACTGTGTTCTCTCTCTATATAATACTATACACTGTGCATTCTATTTAAATAATACTATACACTGTCTTTTATATATAAATAATACTATACACTGTATATTCTATTTAAATAATACTATACACTGTGTATTCTATTTAAATAATACTATACACTGTGTATTCTATTTTAATAATACTATACACTGTGTATTCTATTTAAATAATACTATACACTGTGTTTTCTATATAAATAATACTATACACTGTATATTCTATTTAAATAATACTATACAATGTGTATTCTATATAAATAATACTATACACAGTATATTCTATTTAAATAATACTATACACTGTGTATTCTATTTAAATAATACTATACACTGTGTATTCTATTTAAATAATACTATATACTGTGTTTTCTATATAAATAATACTATACACTGTGCATTCTATTTAAATATTACTATACACTGTGTTCTCTCTATATATAATACTATACACTGTGTTTTATATATAAATAATACTATACACTGTATATTCTATTTAAATAATTCTATACACTGTGTATTCTATTTAAATAATACTATACACTGTGTATTCTATTTTAATAATACTATACACTGTGTATTATATATAAATAATACTATACAATGTGTATTCTATTTAAATAATACTATACACTTTGTTTTCTATATAAATAATACTATACACTGTATATTCTATTTAAATAATACTATACACTGTGTATTCTATTTAAATAAAACTATACACTGTGTATTCTATTTAAATAATACTATACACTGTGTTTTCTATATAAATAATACTATACACTGTGTATTCTATATAAATAATACTATACACTGTGTATTCTATTTTAATAATACTATACACTGTGTATTCTATTTTAATAATACTATGCACTGTGTATTCTATTTAAATAATACTATACACGGTGTTTTCTATATAAATAATACTATACACTGTGTATTCTATTTTAATAATACTATGCACTGTGTATTCTATTTAAATAATACTATACACGGTGTTTTCTATATAAATAATACTATACACTGTGTATTCTATTTAAATAGTACTATACAATGTGTATTCTATTTAAATAATACTATACACTGTGTTCTCTATTTAAATAATACTATACACTGTGTACTCTATATAAATAATACTATACACTCTTCCCTATATAAATAATACTATACACTGTGTTCTCTATATAAATAATACTATACACTGTGTCCTCTATATAAGTAATACTATACACTGTGTATTCTATATAAATAATACTATACACTGTATATTCTATTTAAATAATACTATACACTGTGTATTCTATTTAAATAATACTATACACTGTGTATTCTATTTTAATAATACTATACACTGTGTATTCTATTTAAATAATACTATACACTGTGTTTTCTATATAAATAATACTATACACTGTGCATTCTATTTAAATATTACTATACACTGTGTTCTCTCTATATATAATACTATACACTGTGCATTCTATTTAAATAATACTATACACTGTGTTTTATATATAAATAATACTATACACTGTATATTCTATTTAAATAATACTATACACTGTGTATTCTATTTAAATAATACTATACACTGTGTATTCTACTTAAATAATACTATACACTGTGTATTCTATTTTAATAATACTATACACTGTGTATTCTATATAAATAATACTATACAATGTGTATTCTATTTAAATAATACTATACACTGTGTTTTCTATATAAATAATGCTATACACTGTGCATTCTATTTAAATATTACTATACACTGTGTTCTCTCTATATATAATATTATACTCTGTGTTTTATATATAAATAATACTATACACTGTATATTCTATTTAAATAATTTTATACACTGTGTATTCTATTTAAATAATACTATACACTGTGTATTCTATTTTAATAATACTATACACTGTGTATTATATATAAATAATACTATACAATGTGTATTCTATTTAAATAATACTATACACTGTGTTTTCTATATAAATAATACTATACACTGTGCATTCTATTTAAATATTACTATACACTGTGAATTATATATAAATAATACTATACAATGTGTATTCTATTTAAATAATACTATACACTTTGTTTTCTATATAAATAATACTATACACTGTGTATTCTATTTTAATAATACTATACACTGTGTATTCTATTTTAATAATACTATGCACTGTGTATTCTATTTAAATAATACTATACACGGTGTTTTCTATATAAATAATACTATACACTGTGTATTCTAGTTAAATAATACTATACAATGTGTATTCTATTTAAATAATACTATACACTGTGTTCTCTATTTAAATAATACTATACACTGTGTACTCTATATAAATAATACTATACACTCTTCCCTATATAAATAATACTATACACTGTGTTCTCTATATAAATAATACTATACACTGTGTCCTCTATATAAGTAATACTATACACTGTGTATTCTATATAAATAATACTATACACTGTATATTCTATTTAAATAATACTATACACTGTGTATTTTATTTTAATAATACTATACACTGTGTATTCTATTTTAATAATACTATACACTGTGTTTTCTATATAAATAATACTATACACTGTGTATTCTATTTTAATAATACTATACACTGTGTATTCTATTTTAATAATACTATACACTGTGTATTCTATATAAATAATACTATACACTGTGTATTCTATTTAAATAATACTATACACTTTGTTTTCTATATAAATAATACTATACACTGTATATTCTATTTAAATAATGCTATACACTGTGTATTCTATTTAAATAATACTATACACTG
The DNA here is from genome assembly GCF_031893055.1 of Leptodactylus fuscus. Taxonomy (NCBI): domain Eukaryota; kingdom Metazoa; phylum Chordata; class Amphibia; order Anura; family Leptodactylidae; genus Leptodactylus; species Leptodactylus fuscus. Next base: position 358,622 of record NW_027439809.1, read on the forward strand.
TGTATTCTATTTAAATAATACTATACACTGAGAACTCTATATAAATAATACTATACACTCTTCTCTATATAAATAATACTATACACTGTGTTCTCTACATAAATAATACTATACACTGTGTCCTCTATATAAGTAATACTATACACTGTGTATTCTATATAAATAATACTATACACTGTATATTCTATTTAAATAATACTATACACTGTGTATTCTATTTAAATAATACTATACACTGTGTATTCTATTTTAATAATACTATACACTGTGTATTCTATTTAAATAATACTATACACTGTGTTTTCTATATAAATAATACTATACACTGTGCATTCTATTTAAATATTACTATACACTGTGTTCTCTCTATATATAATACTATACACTGTGCATTCTATTTAAATAATACTATACACTGTGTTTTATATATAAATAATACTATACACTGTATATTCTATTTAAATAATACTATACACTGTGTATTCTATTTAAATAATACTATACACTGTGTATTCTATTTTAATAATACTATACACTGTGTATTCTATATAAATAATACTATACAATGTGTATTCTATTTAAATAATACTATACACTGTGTTTTCTATATATATAATTCTATACACTGTGCATTCTATTTAAATATTACTATACACTGTGTTCTCTCTCTATATAATACTATACACTGTGCATTCTATTTAAATAATACTATACACTGTCTTTTATATATAAATAATACTATACACTGTATATTCTATTTAAATAATACTATACACTGTGTATTCTATTTAAATAATACTATACACTGTGTATTCTATTTTAATAATACTATACACTGTGTATTCTATTTAAATAATACTATACACTGTGTTTTCTATATAAATAATACTATACACTGTATATTCTATTTAAATAATACTATACAATGTGTATTCTATATAAATAATACTATACACAGTATATTCTATTTAAATAATACTATACACTGTGTATTCTATTTAAATAATACTATACACTGTGTATTCTATTTAAATAATACTATATACTGTGTTTTCTATATAAATAATACTATACACTGTGCATTCTATTTAAATATTACTATACACTGTGTTCTCTCTATATATAATACTATACACTGTGTTTTATATGTAAATAATACTATACACTGTGTATTCTATTTTAATAATACTATACACTGTGTATTATATATAAATAATACTATACAATGTGTATTCTATTTAAGTAATACTATACACTTTGTTTTCTATATAAATAATACTATACACTGTATATTCTATTTAAATAATACTATACACTGTGTATTCTATTTAAATAAAACTATACACTGTGTATTCTATTTAAATAATACTATACACTGTGTTTTCTATATAAATAATACTATACACTGTGTATTCTATATAAATAATACTATACACTGTGTATTCTATTTTAATAATACTATACACTGTGTATTCTATTTTAATAATACTATGCACTGTGTATTCTATTTAAATAATACTATACACGGTGTTTTCTATATAAATAATACTATACACTGTGTATTCTATTTTAATAATACTATGCACTGTGTATTCTATTTAAATAATACTATACACGGTGTTTTCTATATAAATAATACTATACACTGTGTATTCTATTTAAATAATACTATACAATGTGTATTCTATTTAAATAATACTATACACTGTGTTCTCTATTTAAATAATACTATACACTGTGTACTCTATATAAATAATACTATACACTCTTCCCTATATAAATAATACTATACACTGTGTTCTCTATATAAATAATACTATACACTGTGTCCTCTATATAAGTAATACTATACACTGTGTATTCTATATAAATAATACTATACACTGTATATTCTATTTAAATAATACTATACACTGTGTATTCTATTTAAATAATACTATACACTGTGTATTCTATTTTAATAATACTATACACTGTGTATTCTATTTAAATAACACTATACACTGTGTTTTCTATATAAATAATACTATACACTGTGCATTCTATTTAAATATTACTATACACTGTGTTCTCTCTATATATAATACTATACACTGTGCATTCTATTTAAATAATACTATACACTGTGTTTTATATATAAATAATACTATACACTGTATATTCTATTTAAATAATACTATACACTGTGTATTCTATTTAAATAATACTATACACTGTGTATTCTACTTAAATAATACTATACACTGTGTATTCTATTTTAATAATACTATACACTGTGTATTCTATATAAATAATACTATACAATGTGTATTCTATTTAAATAATACTATACACTGTGTTTTCTATATAAATAATGCTATACACTGTGCATTCTATTTAAATATTACTATACACTGTGTTCTCTCTATATATAATATTATACTCTGTGTTTTATATATAAATAATACTATACACTGTATATTCTATTTAAATAATTTTATACACTGTGTATTCTATTTAAATAATACTATACACTGTGTATTCTATTTTAATAATACTATACACTGTGTATTATATATAAATAATACTATACAATGTGTATTCTATTTAAATAATACTATACACTGTGTTTTCTATATAAATAATACTATACACTGTGTATTCTATTTTAATAATACTATACACTTTGTATTCTATTTTAATAATACTATGCACTTTGTATTCTATTTAAATAATACTATACACGGTGTTTTCTATATAAATAATACTATGCACTGTGTATTCTATTTAAATAATACTATACAATGTGTACTCTATATAAATAATACTATACACTCTTCCCTATATAAATAATACTATACACTGTGTTCTCTATATAAATAATACTATACACTGTGTCCTCTATATAAGTAATACTATACACTGTGTATTCTATATAAATAATACTATACACTGTATATTCAATTTAAATAATACTATACACTGTGTATTCTATTTTAATAATACTATACACTGTGTATTCTATATAAATAATACTATACACTGTGTTTTCTATATAAATAATACTATACACTGTGTATTCTATTTTAATAATACTATACACTGTGTATTCTATATAAATAATACTATACAGTGTGTATTCTATTTAAATAATACTATACACTTTGTTTTCTATATAAATAATACTATACACTGTATATTCTATTTAAATAATGCTATACACTGTGTATTCTATTTAAATAATACTATACACTGTGTATTCTATTTAAATAATACTATACACTGTGTACTCTATATAAATAATAATATACACTCTTCTCTATATAAATAATACTATACACTGTGTTCTCCATATAAATAATACTATACACTGTGTCCTCTATATAAGTAATACTATACACTGTGTATTCTATATAAATAATACTATACACTGTATATTCTATTTAAATAATACTATACACTGTGTATTCTATTTTAATAATACTATACACTGTGTATTCTATATAAATAATACTATACACTGTGTTTTCTATATAAATAATACTATACACTGTGTATTCTATTTTAATAATACTATACACTGTGTATTCTATATAAATAATACTATACACTGTGTATTCTATTTTAATAATACTATACACTGTGTATTCTATTTAAATAATACTATACACTGTGTATTCTATTTAAATAATACTATACACTGTATATTCTATTTAAATAATACTATGCACAGTGTATTCTATTTTAATAATACTATACACGGTGTTTTCTATATAAATAATACTATACACTGTGTATTCTATTTAAATAATACTATACAATGTGTATTCTATTTAAATAATACTATACACTGTGTTCTCTATTTAAATAATACTATACACTGTGTACTCTATATAAATAATACTATACACTCTTCTCTATATAAATAATACTATACACTGTGTTCTCTATATAAATAATACTATACACTGTGTCCTCTATATAAGTAATACTATACACTGTGTATTCTATATAAATAATACTATACACTGTATATTCTATTTAAATAATACTATACACAGTGTATTCTATTTTAATAATACTATACACTGTGTATTCTATTTAAATAATACTATGCACTGTGTATTCTATTTTAATAATACTATGCACTGTGTATTCTATTTAAATAATACTATACACTGTGTTTTCTATATAAATAATACTATACAATGTATATTCTATTTAAATAATACTATACACTGTGTATTCTATTTTAATAATACTATACACGGTGTATTCTATATAAATAATACTATACACTGTGTATGCTATTTAAATAATACTATACACTGTGTATTCTATTTAAATAATACTATACACTTTGTATTCTATTTTAATAATACTATACACTGTGTATTCTATATAAATAATACTATACACTGTGTATTCTATTTTAATAATACTATATATTGTGTATTCTATTTAAATACTATACACTGTGTATTCTATTTAAATATTACTATACACTGTGTATTCTAAATAAATAATACTATACACTGTGTATTCTATATATAATACTATACACTGTGTTTTCTATTTTAATAATACTATACACTGTGTATTCTATATAAATAATACAATACACTGTGTTTTCTATATAAATAATACTATACACTGTGTATTCTATTTTAATAATACTATATACTGTGTATTCTATTTAAATAACACTATACACTGTGTATTCTATTTTAATAATACTATACACTGTGTATTCTATGTAAATAATACTATACACTGTGTTTTCTATATAAATAATACTATACACGGTGCATTCTATTTAAATATTACTATACACTGTGTTCTCTCTCTATATAATACTATACACTGTGCATTCTATTTAAATAATACTATACACTATGTTTTCTATATAAATAATACTATACACTGTGCATTCTATTTAAATATTACTATACACTGTATTCTCTCTATATATAATACTATTCACTGTGCATTCTATTTAAATAATACTATACACTGTGTTTTATATATAAATAATACTATACACTGTATATTCTATTTAAATAATACTATACACTGTGTATTCTATTTAAATAATACTATACACTGTGTATTCTATTTTAATAATACTATACACTGTGTATTCTATATAAATAATACTATACACTGTGCATTCTATTTAAATAATACTATACACTGTGTTTTCTATATAAATAATACTATACACTGTATATTCTATTTAAATAATACTATACACTGTGTATTCTATTTAAATAATACTATACACTGTATTTTTTTATATAAATAATACTATACACTGTGTATTCTATTTAAATAATACTATATACTGTGTTTTCTATATAAATAATACTATACACTGTGCATTCTATTTAAATATTACTATACACTGTGTTCTCTCTATATATAATACTATACACTGTGTTTTATATATAAATAATACTATACACTGTATATTCTATTTAAATAATTCTATACACTGTGTATTCTATTTAAATAATACTATACACTGTGTATTCTATTTTAATAATACTATACACTGTGTATTATATATAGATAATACTATACAATGTGTATTCTATTTAAATAATACTATACACTTTGTTTTCTATATAAATAATACTATACACTGTATATTCTATTTAAATAATACTATACACTGTGTATTCTATTTAAATAATACTATACACTGTGTATTCTATTTAAATAATACTATACACTGTGTTTTCTATATAAATAATACTATACACTGTGCATTCTATTTAAATATTACTATACACTGTGTTCTCTCTATATATAATACTATACACTGTGTTTTCTATATAAATAATACTATACACTGTGTATTCTATTTTAATAATACTATACACTGTGTATTCTATTTTAATAATACTATGCACTGTGTATTCTATTTAAATAATACTATACACGGTGTTTTCTATATAAATAATACTATACACTGTGTATTCTATTTAAATAATACTATACACTGTGTACTCTATATAAATAATACTATACACTCTTCCCTATATAAATAATACTATACACTGTGTTCTCTATATAAATAATACTATACACTGTGTCCTCTATATAAGTAATACTATACACTGTGTATTCTATATAAATAATACTATACACTGTATATTCTATTTAAATAATACTATACACTGTGTATTCTATTTTAATAATACTATACACTGTGTATTCTATATAAATAATACTATACACTGTGTATTCTATTTAAATAATACTATACACTTTGTTTTCTATATAAATTATACTATACACTGTATATTCTATTTAAATAATGCTATACACTGTGTATTCTATTTAAATAATACTATAAACTGTGTATTCTATTTAAATAATAATATACACTGTGTTTTCTATATAAATAATACTATACACTGTGCATTCTATTTAAATATTACTATACACTGTGTTCTCTCTATATATAATACTATACACTGTGCATTCTATTTAAATAATACTATACACTGTGTTTTATATATAAATAATACTATACACTGTATATTCTATTTAAATAATACTATACACTGTGTATTCTATTTAAATAATACTATACACTGTGTATTCTATTTTAATAATACTATACACTGTGTATTCTATATAAATAATACTATACAATGTGTATTCTATTTAAATAATACTATACACTGTGTTTTCTATATAAATAATACTATACACTGTGCATTCTATTTAAATATTACTATACACTGTGTTCTCTCTATATATAATATTATACACTGTGATTTATATATAAATAATACTATACACTGTATATTCTATTTAAATAATTCTATACACTGTGTATTCTATTTAAATAATACTATACACTGTGTATTCTATTTTAATAATACTATACACTGTGTATTATATATAAATAATACTATACAATGTGTATTCTATTTAAATAATACTATACACTGTGTTTTCTATATAAATAATACTATACACTGTGCATTCTATTTAAATATTACTATACACTGTATTCTCTCTATATATAATACTATTCACTGTGCATTCTATTTAAATAATACTATACACTGTGTTTTATATATAAATAATACTATACACTGTATATTCTATTTAAATAATACTATACACTGTGTATTCTATTTAAATAATACTATACACTGTGTATTCTATTTTAATAATACTATACACTGTGTATTCTATATAAATAATACTATACACTGTGCATTCTATTTAAATAATACTATACACTGTGTTTTCTATATAAATAATACTATACACTGTATATTCTATTTAAATAATACTATACACTGTGTATTCTATTTAAATAATACTATACACTGTATTTTTTATATAAATAATACTATACACTGTGTATTCTATTTAAATAATACTATATACTGTGTTTTCTATATAAATAATACTATACACTGTGCATTCTATTTAAATATTACTATACACTGTGTTCTCTCTATATATAATACTATACACTGTGTTTTATATATAAATAATACTATACACTGTATATTCTATTTAAATAATTCTATACACTGTGTATTCTATTTAAATAATACTATACACTGTGTATTCTATTTTAATAATACTATACACTGTGTATTATATATAGATAATACTATACAATGTGTATTCTATTTAAATAATACTATACACTTTGTTTTCTATATAAATAATACTATACACTGTATATTCTATTTAAATAATACTATACACTGTGTATTCTATTTAAATAATACTATACACTGTGTATTCTATTTAAATAATACTATACACTGTGTTTTCTATATAAATAATACTATACACTGTGCATTCTATTTAAATATTACTATACACTGTGTTCTCTCTATATATAATACTATACACTGTGTTTTCTATATAAATAATTCTATACACTGTGTATTCTATTTTAATAATACTATACACTGTGTATTCTATTTTAATAATACTATGCACTGTGTATTCTATTTAAATAATACTATACACGGTGTTTTCTATATAAATAATACTATACACTGTGTATTCTATTTAAATAATACTATACACTGTGTACTCTATATAAATAATACTATACACTCTTCCCTATATAAATAATACTATACACTGTGTTCTCTATATAAATAATACTATACACTGTGTCCTCTATATAAGTAATACTATACACTGTGTATTCTATATAAATAATACTATACACTGTATATTCTATTTAAATAATACTATACACTGTGTATTCTATTTTAATAATACTATACACTGTGTATTCTATATAAATAATACTATACACTGTGTATTCTATTTAAATAATACTATACACTTTGTTTTCTATATAAATTATACTATACACTGTATATTCTATTTAAATAATGCTATACACTGTGTATTCTATTTAAATAATACTATAAACTGTGTATTCTATTTAAATAATACTATACACTGTGTTTTCTATATAAATAATACTATACACTGTGCATTCTATTTAAATATTACTATACACTGTGTTCTCTCTATATATAATACTATACACTGTGCATTCTATTTAAATAATACTATACACTGTGTTTTATATATAAATAATACTATACACTGTATATTCTATTTAAATAATACTATACACTGTGTATTCTATTTAAATAATACTATACACTGTGTATTCTATTTTAATAATACTATACACTGTGTATTCTATATAAATAATACTATACAATGTGTATTCTATTTAAATAATACTATACACTGTGTTTTCTATATAAATAATACTATACACTGTGCATTCTATTTAAATATTACTATACACTGTGTTCTCTCTATATATAATATTATACACTGTGATTTATATATAAATAATACTATACACTGTATATTCTATTTAAATAATTCTATACACTGTGTATTCTATTTAAATAATATTATACACTGTGTATTCTATTTTAATAATACTATACACTGTGTATTATATATAAATAATACTATACAATGTGTATTCTATTTAAATAATACTATACACTGTGTTTTCTATATAAATAATACTATACACTGTGTATTCTATTTTAATAATATTATACACTGTGTATTCTATTTTAATAATACTATGCACTGTGTATTCTATTTAAATAATACTATACACGGTGTTTTCTATATAAATAATACTATACACTGTGTATTCTATTTAAATAATACTATACAATGTGTACTCTATATAAATAATACTATACACTCTTCCCTATATAAATAATACTATACACTGTGTTCTCTATATAAATAATACTATACACTGTGTCCTCTATATAAGTAATACTATACACTGTGTATTCTATATAAATAATACTATACACTGTATATTCTATTTAAATAATACTATACACTGTGTATTCTATTTTAATAATACTATACACTGTGTATTCTATATAAATAATACTATACACTGTGTTTTCTATATAAATAATACTATACACTGTGTATTCTATTTTAATAATACTATACACTGTGTATTCTATATAAATAATACTATACACTGTGTATTCTATTTAAATAATACTATACACTTTGTTTTCTATTTTAATAATACTATACACTGTGTATTCTATATAAATAATGCTATACACTGTGTATTCTATTTAAATAATACTATACACTCTTCCCTATATAAATAATACTATACACTGTATATTCTATTTAAATAATACTATACACAGTGTATTCTATTTTAATAATACTATACACTGTGTACTCTATATAAATAATACTATACACTCTTCTCTATATAAATAATACTATACACTGTGTTCTCCACATAAATAATACTATACACTGTGTCCTCTATATAAGTAATACTATACACTGTGTATTCTATATAAATAATACTATACACTGTATATTCTATTTAAATAATACTATACACTGTGTATTCTATTTTAATAATACTATACACTGTGTATTCTATATAAATAATACTATACACTGTGTTTTCTATATAAATAATACTATACACTGTGTATTCTATTTTAATAATACTATACACTGTGTATTCTATATAAATAATACTATACACTGTGTATTCTATTTTAATAATACTATACACTGTGTATTCTATTTAAATAATACTATACACTGTGTATTCTTTTTAAATAATACTATACACTGTATATTCTATTTAAATAATACTATGCACAGTGTATTCTATTTTAATAATACTATACACTGTGTATTCTATTTAAATAATACTATACACTGTGTATTCTATTTTAATAATACTACGCACTGTGTATTCTATTTAAATAATACTATACACGGTGTTTTCTATATAAATAATACTATACACTGTGTATTCTATTTAAATAATACTATACAATGTGTATTCTATTTAAATAATACTATACACTGTGTTCTCTATTTAAATAATACTATACACTGTGTACTCTATATAAATAATACTATACACTCTTCTCTATATAAATAATACTATACACTGTGTTCTCTATATAAATAATACTATACACTGTGTCCTCTATATAAGTAATACTATACACTGTGTATTCTATATAAATAATACTATACACTGTATATTCTATTTAAATAATACTATACACAGTGTATTCTATTTTAATAATACTATACACTGTATATTCTATTTAAATAATACTATACACTGTGTATTCTATTTTAATAATACTATACACTGTGTATTCTATATAAATAATACTATACACTGTGTATTCTATTTTAATAATACTATACACTGTGTATTCTATATAAATAATACTATACACTGTGTATTCTATTTAAATAATACTATACAATGTGTATTCTATATAAATAATACTATACACAGTATATTCTATTTAAATAATACTATACACTGTGTATTCTATTTAAATAATACTATACACTGTGTATTCTATTTAAATAATACTATATACTGTGTTTTCTATATAAATAATACTATACACTGTGCATTCTATTTAAATATTACTATACACTGTGTTCTCTCTATATATAATACTATACACTGTGTTTTATATATAAATAATACTATACACTGTATATTCTATTTAAATAATTCTATACACTGTGTATTCTATTTAAATAATACTATACACTGTGTATTCTATTTTAATAATACTATACACTGTGTATTATATATAAATAATACTATACAATGTGTATTCTATTTAAATAAAACTATACACTTTGTTTTCTATATAAATAATACTATACACTGTATATTCTATTTAAATAATACTATACACTGTGTATTCTATTTAAATAATACTATACACTGTGTATTCTATTTAAATAATACTATACACTGTGTTTTCTAAATAAATAATACTATACACTGTGCATTCTATTTAAATATTACTATACACTGTGTTCTCTCTATATATAATACTATACACTGTGTTTTCTATATAAATAATACTATACACTGTGTATTCTATTTTAATAATACTATACACTGTGTATTCTATTTTAATAATACTATGCACTGTGTATTCTATTTAAATAATACTATACACGGTGTTTTCTATATAAATAATACTATACACTGTGTATTCTATTTAAATAATACTATACAATGTGTATTCTATTTAAATAATACTATACACTGTGTTCTCTATTTAAATAATACTATACACTGTGTACTCTATATAAATAATACTATACACTCTTCCCTATATAAATAATACTATACACTGTGTTCTCTATATAAATAATACTATACACTGTATATTCTATTTAAATAATACTATACACTGTGTATTCTATTTTAATAATACTATACACTGTGTATTCTATATAAATAATACTATACACTGTGTATTCTATTTAAATAATACTATACACTTTGTTTTCTATATAAATAATACTATACACTGTGTATTCTATTTAAATAATACTATACACTGTGTACTCTATATAAATAGTACTATACACTCTTCTCTATATATATTATACTATACACTGTGTTCTCTATATAAATAATACTATACACTGTGTCCTCTATATAAGTAATACTATACACTGTGTATTCTATATAAATAATACTATACACTGTATATTCTATTTAAATAATACTATACACTGTGTATTCTATTTAAATAATACTATACACTGTGTATTCTATTTTAATAATACTATACACTGTGTATTCTATTTAAATAATACTATACACTGTGTTTTCTATATAAATAATACTATACACTGTGCATTCTATTTAAATATTACTATACACTGTGTTCTCTCTATATATAATACTATACACTGTGCATTCTATTTAAATAATACTATACACTGTGTTTTATATATAAATAATACTATACACTGTATATTCTATTTAAATAATACTATACACTGTGTATTCTATTTAAATAATACTATACACTGTGTATTCTATTTAAATAATACTATACACTGTGTATTCTAATTTAATAATACTATACACTGTGTATTCTATATAAATAATACTATACAATGTGTATTCTATTTAAATAATACTATACACTGTGTTTTCTATATAAATAATACTATACACTGTGCATTCTATTTAAATATTACTATACACTGTGTTCTCTCTATATATAATATTATACTCTGTGTTTTATATATAAATAATACTATACACTGTATATTCTATTTAAATAATTCTATACACTGTGTATTCTATTTAAATAATACTATACACTGTGTATTCTATTTTAATAATACTATACACTGTGTATTATATATAAATAATACTATACAATGTGTATTCTATTTAAATAATACTATACACTGTGTTTTCTATATAAATAATACTATACACTGTGTATTCTATTTTAATAATACTATACACTTTGTATTCTATTTTAATAATACTATGCACTGTGTATTCTATTTAAATAATACTATACACTTTGTTTTCTATATAAATAATACTATACACTGTATATTCTATTTAAATAATGCTATACACTGTGTATTCTATTTAAATAATACTATACACTGTGTATTCTATTTAAATAATACTATACACTGTGTACTCTATATAAATAATACTATACACTCTTCTCTATATAAATAATACTATACACTGTGTTCTCCATATAAATAATACTATACACTGTGTCCTCTATATAAGTAATACTATACACTGTGTATTCTATATAAATAATACTATACACTGTATATTCTATTTAAATAATACTATACACTGTGTATTCTATTTTAATAATACTATACACTGTGTATTCTATATAAATAATACTATACACTGTGTTTTCTATATAAGAAATACTATACACTGTGTATTCTATTTTAATAATACTATACACTGTGTATTCTATATAAATAATACTATACACTGTGTATTCTATTTTAATAATACTATACACTGTGTATTCTATTTAAATAATACTATACACTGTGTATTCTATTTAAATAATACTATACACTGTATATTCTATTTAAATAATACTATGCACAGTGTATTCTATTTTAATAATACTATACACTGTGTATTCTATTTAAATAATACTATACACTGTGTATTCTATTTTAATAATACTATGCACAGTGTATTCTATTTTAATAATACTATACACTGTGTATTCTATTTAAATAATACTATGCACTGTGTATTCTATTTTAATAATACTATGCACTGTGTATTCTATTTAATTAATACTATACACTGTGTTCTCTATATAAATAATACTATACACTGTGTCCTCTATATAAGTAATACTATACACTGTGTATTCTATATAAATAATACTATACACTGTATATTCTATTTAAATAATACTATACACAGTGTATTCTATTTTAATAATACTATACACTGTGTATTCTATTTAAATAATACTATGCACTGTGTATTCTATTTTAATAATACTATGCACTGTGTATTCTATTTAATTAATACTATACACTGTGTATTCTATTTTAATAATACTATACACTGTGTATTATATATAAATAATACTATACAATGTGTATTCTATTTAAATAATACTATACACTGTGTTTTCTATATAAATAATACTATACACTGTATATTCTATTTAAATAATACTATACACAGTGTATTCTATATAAATAATACTATACACTGTGTATTCTACTTTAATAACACTATACACTGTGTATTATATTTAAATAATACTATACACTGTGTATTCTATTTTATTAATACTATACACTGTGTATTTTATATAAATAATACAATACACTGTGTATTCTATTTAAATAATACTATACACTGTGTATTCTATTTTAATAATACTATACACTGTGTATTCTATTTAAATAATACTATACACTGTGTTTTCTATATAAATAATACTATACAATGTATATTCTATTTAAATAATACTATGCACAGTGTATTCTATTTTAATAAAACTATGCACTGTGTATTCTATTTAAATAATACTATACACGGTGTTTTCTATATAAATAATACTATACACTGTGTATTCTATTTAAATAATACTATACAATGTGTATTCTATTTAAATAATACTATACACTGTGTTCTCTATTTAAATAATACTATACACTGTGTACTCTATATAAATAATACTATACACTCTTCTCTATATAAATAATACTATACACTGTGTTCTCTATATAAATAATACTATACACTGTGTCCTCTATATAAGTAATACTATACACTGTGTATTCTATATAAATAATACTATACACTGTATATTCTATTTAAATAATACTATACACAGTGTATTCTATTTTAATAATACTATACACTGTGTATTCTATTTAAATAATACTATGCACTTTGTATTCTATTTTAATAATACTATGCACTGTGTATTCTATTTAAATAATACTATACACTGTGTTTTCTATATAAATAATACTATACAATGTATATTCTATTTAAATAATACTATACACTGTGTATTCTATTTTAATAATACTATACACTGTGTATTCTATATAAATAATACTATACACTGTGTATTCTATTTTAATAATACTATACACTGTGTATTCTATTTAAATAATACTATACACTGTGTATTCTTTTTAAATAATACTATACACTGTATATTCTATTTAAATAATACTATGCACAGTGTATTCTATTTTAATAATACTATACACTGTGTATTCTATTTAAATAATACTATACACTGTGTATTCTATTTTAATAATACTACGCACTGTGTATTCTATTTAAATAATACTATACACGGTGTTTTCTATATAAATAATACTATACACTGTGTATTCTATTTAAATAATACTATACAATGTGTATTCTATTTAAATAATACTATACACTGTGTTCTCTATTTAAATAATACTATACACTGTGTACTCTATATAAATAATACTATACACTCTTCTCTATATAAATAATACTATACACTGTGTTCTCTATATAAATAATACTATACACTGTGTCCTCTATATAAGTAATACTATACACTGTGTATTCTATATAAATAATACTATACACTGTATATTCTATTTAAATAATACTATACACTGTGTATTCTATTTAAATAATACTATACACTGTGTATTCTATTTTAATAATACTATACACTGTGTATTCTATTTAAATAATACTATACACTGTGTTTTCTATATAAATAATACTATACACTGTGCATTCTATTTAAATATTACTATACACTGTGTTCTCTCTATATATAATACTATACACTGTGCATTCTATTTAAATAATACTATACACTGTGTTTTATATATAAATAATACTATACACTGTATATTCTATTTAAATAATACTATACACTGTGTATTCTATTTAAATAATACTATACACTGTGTATTCTATTTAAATAATACTATACACTGTGTATTCTATTTTAATAATACTATACACTGTGTATTCTATATAAATAATACTATACAATGTGTATTCTATTTAAATAATACTATACACTGTGTTTTCTATATAAATAATACTATACACTGTGCATTCTATTTAAATATTACTATACACTGTGTTCTCTCTATATATAATATTATACTCTGTGTTTTATATATAAATAATACTATACACTGTATATTCTATTTAAATAATTCTATACACTGTGTATTCTATTTAAATAATACTATACACTGTGTATTCTATTTTAATAATACTATACACTGTGTATTATATATAAATAATACTATACAATGTGTATTCTATTTAAATAATACTATACACTGTGTTTTCTATATAAATAATACTATACACTGTGTATTCTATTTTAATAATACTATACACTTTGTATTCTATTTTAATAATACTATGCACTGTGTATTCTATTTAAATAATACTATACACTTTGTTTTCTATATAAATAATACTATACACTGTATATTCTATTTAAATAATGCTATACACTGTGTATTCTATTTAAATAATACTATACACTGTGTACTCTATATAAATAATACTATACACTCTTCTCTATATAAATAATACTATACACTGTGTTCTCCATATAAATAATACTATACACTGTGTCCTCTATATAAGTAATACTATACACTGTGTATTCTATATAAATAATACTATACACTGTATATTCTATTTAAATAATACTATACACTGTGTATTCTATTTTAATAATACTATACACTGTGTATTCTATATAAATAATACTATACACTTTGTTTTCTATATAAATAATACTATACACTGTGTATTCTATTTTAATAATACTATACACTGTGTATTCTATATAAATAATACTATACACTGTGTATTCTATTTTAATAATACTATACACTGTGTATTCTATTTAAATAATACTATACACTGTGTATTCTATTTAAATAATACTATACACTGTATATTCTATTTAAATAATACTATGCACAGTGTATTCTATTTTAATAATACTATACACTGTGTATTCTATTTAAATAATACTATACACTGTGTATTCTATTTTAATAATACTATGCACAGTGTATTCTATTTTAATAATACTATACACTGTGTATTCTATTTAAATAATACTATGCACTGTGTATTCTATTTTAATAATACTATGCACTGTGTATTCTATTTAATTAATACTATACACTGTGTTCTCTATATAAATAATACTATACACTGTGTCCTCTATATAAGTAATACTATACACTGTGTATTCTATATAAATAATACTATACACTGTATATTCTATTTAAATAATACTATACACAGTGTATTCTATTTTAATAATACTATGCACTGTGTATTCTATTTTAATAATACTATGCACTGTGTATTCTATTTAATTAATACTATACACTGTGTTTTCTATATAAATAATACTATACACTGTATATTCTATTTAAATAATACTATACACAGTGTATTCTATATAAATAATACTATACACTGTGTATTCTACTTTAATAACACTATACACTGTGTATTATATTTAAATAATACTATACACTGTGTATTCTATTTTATTAATACTATACACTGTGTATTTTATATAAATAATACAATACACTGTGTATTCTATTTAAATAATACTATACACTGTGTATTCTATTTTAATAATACTATACACTGTGTATTCTATTTAAATAATACTATACACTGTGTTTTCTATATAAATAATACTATACAATGTATATTCTATTTAAATAATACTATGCACAGTGTATTCTATTTTAAAAATACTATGCACTGTGTATTCTATTTAAATAATACTATACACGGTGTTTTCTATATAAATAATACTATACACTGTGTATTCTATTTAAATAATACTATACAATGTGTATTCTATTTAAATAATACTATACACTGTGTTCTCTATTTAAATAATACTATACACTGTGTACTCTATATAAATAATACTATACACTCTTCTCTATATAAATAATACTATACACTGTGTTCTCTATATAAATAATACTATACACTGTGTCCTCTATATAAGTAATACTATACACTGTGTATTCTATATAAATAATACTATACACTGTATATTCTATTTAAATAATACTATACACAGTGTATTCTATTTTAATAATACTATACACTGTGTATTCTATTTAAATAATACTATGCACTGTGTATTCTATTTTAATAATACTATGCACTGTGTATTCTATTTAAATAATACTATACACTGTGTTTTCTATATAAATAATACTATACAATGTATATTCTATTTAAATAATACTATACACTGTGTATTCTATTTTAATAATACTATACACGGTGTATTCTATATAAATAATACTATTCACTGTGTATGCTATTTAAATAATACTATACAATGTGTATTCTATTTAAATAATACTATACACTTTGTATTCTATTTTAATAATACTATACACTGTGTATTCTATATAAATAATACTATACACTGTGTATTCTATTTTATTAATACTATATATTGTGTATTCTATTTAAATACTATACACTGTGTATTCTATTTAAATATTACTATACACTGTGTATTCTAAATAAATAATACTATACACTGTGTATTCTATATATAATACTATACACTGTGTTTTCTATTTTAATAATACTATACACTGTGTATTCTATATAAATAATACAATACACTGTGTTTTCTATATAAATAATACTATACACTGTGTATTCTATTTTAATAATACTATATACTGTGTATTCTATTTAAATAACACTATACACTGTGTATTCTATTTTAATAATACTATACACTGTGTATTCTATGTAAATAATACTATACACTGTGTTTTCTATATAAATAATACTATACACGGTGCATTCTATTTAAATATTACTATACACTGTGTTCTCTCTCTATATAATACTATACACTGTGCATTCTATTTAAATAATACTATACACTATGTTTTCTATATAAATAATACTATACACTGTGCATTCTATTTAAATATTACTATACACTGTATTCTCTCTATATATAATACTATTCACTGTGCATTCTATTTAAATAATACTATACACTGTGTTTTATATATAAATAATACTATACACTGTATATTCTATTTAAATAATACTATACACTGTGTATTCTATTTAAATAATACTATACACTGTGTATTCTATTTTAATAATACTATACACTGTGTATTCTATATAAATAATACTATACACTGTGCATTCTATTTAAATAATACTATACACTGTGTTTTCTATATAAATAATAATATACACTGTATATTCTATTTAAATAATACTATACACTGTGTATTCTATTTAAATAATACTATACACTGTATTTTTTATATAAATAATACTATACACTGTGTATTCTATTTAAATAATACTATATACTGTGTTTTCTATATAAATAATACTATACACTGTGCATTCTATTTAAATATTACTATACACTGTGTTCTCTCTATATATAATACTATACACTGTGTTTTATATATAAATAATACTATACACTGTATATTCTATTTAAATAATTCTATACACTGTGTATTCTATTTAAATAATACTATACACTGTGTATTCTATTTTAATAATACTATACACTGTGTATTATATATAGATAATACTATACAATGTGTATTCTATTTAAATAATACTATACACTTTGTTTTCTATATAAATAATACTATACACTGTATATTCTATTTAAATAATACTATACACTGTGTATTCTATTTAAATAATACTATACACTGTGTATTCTATTTAAATAATACTATACACTGTGTTTTCTATATAAATAATACTATACACTGTGCATTCTATTTAAATATTACTATACACTGTGTTCTCTCTATATATAATACTATACACTGTGTTTTCTATATAAATAATACTATACACTGTGTATTCTATTTTAATAATACTATACACTGTGTATTCTATTTTAATAATACTATGCACTGTGTATTCTATTTAAATAATACTATACACGGTGTTTTCTATATAAATAATACTATACACTGTGTATTCTATTTAAATAATACTATACACTGTGTACTCTATATAAATAATACTATACACTCTTCCCTATATAAATAATACTATACACTGTGTTCTCTATATAAATAATACTATACACTGTGTCCTCTATATAAGTAATACTATACACTGTATTTTTTATATAAATAATACTATACACTGTGTATTCTATTTAAATAATACTATATACTGTGTTTTCTATATAAATAATACTATACACTGTGCATTCTATTTAAATATTACTATACACTGTGTTCTCTCTATATATAATACTATACACTGTGTTTTATATATAAATAATACTATACACTGTATATTCTATTTAAATAATTCTATACACTGTGTATTCTATTTAAATAATACTATACACTGTGTATTCTATTTTAATAATACTATACACTGTGTATTATATATAGATAATACTATACAATGTGTATTCTATTTAAATAATACTATACACTTTGTTTTCTATATAAATAATACTATACACTGTATATTCTATTTAAATAATACTATACACTGTGTATTCTATTTAAATAATACTATACACTGTGTATTCTATTTAAATAATACTATACACTGTGTTTTCTATATAAATAATACTATACACTGTGCATTCTATTTAAATATTACTATACACTGTGTTCTCTCTATATATAATACTATACACTGTGTTTTCTATATAAATAATACTATACACTGTGTATTCTATTTTAATAATACTATACACTGTGTATTCTATTTTAATAATACTATGCACTGTGTATTCTATTTAAATAATACTATACACGGTGTTTTCTATATAAATAATACTATACACTGTGTATTCTATTTAAATAATACTATACACTGTGTACTCTATATAAATAATACTATACACTCTTCCCTATATAAATAATACTATACACTGTGTTCTCTATATAAATAATACTATACACTGTGTCCTCTATATAAGTAATACTATACACTGTGTATTCTATATAAATAATACTATACACTGTATATTCTATTTAAATAATACTATACACTGTGTATTCTATTTTAATAATACTATACACTGTGTATTCTATATAAATAATACTATACACTGTGTATTCTATTTAAATAATACTATACACTTTGTTTTCTATATAAATTATACTATACACTGTATATTCTATTTAAATAATGCTATACACTGTGTATTCTATTTAAATAATACTATAAACTGTGTATTCTATTTAAATAATACTATACACTGTGTTTTCTATATAAATAATACTATACACTGTGCATTCTATTTAAATATTACTATACACTGTGTTCTCTCTATATATAATACTATACACTGTGCATTCTATTTAAATAATACTATACACTGTGTTTTATATATAAATAATACTATACACTGTATATTCTATTTAAATAATACTATACACTGTGTATTCTATTTAAATAATACTATACACTGTGTATTCTATTTTAATAATACTATACACTGTGTATTCTATATAAATAATACTATACAATGTGTATTCTATTTAAATAATACTATACACTGTGTTTTCTATATAAATAATACTATACACTGTGCATTCTATTAAAATATTACTATACACTGTGTTCTCTCTATATATAATATTATACACTGTGATTTATATATAAATAATACTATACACTGTATATTCTATTTAAATAATTCTATACACTGTGTATTCTATTTAAATAATATTATACACTGTGTATTCTATTTTAATAATACTATACACTGTGTATTATATATAAATAATACTATACAATGTGTATTCTATTTAAATAATACTATACACTGTGTTTTCTATATAAATAATACTATACACTGTGTATTCTATTTTAATAATATTATACACTGTGTATTCTATTTTAATAATACTATGCACTGTGTATTCTATTTAAATAATACTATACACGGTGTTTTCTATATAAATAATACTATACACT
Organism: Leptodactylus fuscus; assembly: GCF_031893055.1. NCBI lineage: Eukaryota > Metazoa > Chordata > Amphibia > Anura > Leptodactylidae > Leptodactylus > Leptodactylus fuscus. Next base: position 380,502 of record NW_027439809.1, read on the forward strand.
GTGTATTCTATTTAAATAATACTATACAATGTGTACTCTATATAAATAATACTATACACTCTTCCCTATATAAATAATACTATACACTGTGTTCTCTATATAAATAATACTATACACTGTGTCCTCTATATAAGTAATACTATACACTGTGTATTCTATATAAATAATACTATACACTGTATATTCTATTTAAATAATACTATACACTGTGTATTCTATTTTAATAATACTATACACTGTGTATTCTATATAAATAATACTATACACTGTGTTTTCTATATAAATAATACTATACACTGTGTATTCTATTTTAATAATACTATACACTGTGTATTCTATATAAATAATACTATACACTGTGTATTCTATTTAAATAATACTATACACTTTGTTTTCTATTTTAATAATACTATACACTGTGTATTCTATATAAATAATGCTATACACTGTGTATTCTATTTAAATAATACTATACACTCTTCCCTATATAAATAATACTATACACTGTATATTCTATTTAAATAATACTATACACAGTGTATTCTATTTTAATAATACTATACACTGTGTACTCTATATAAATAATACTATACACTCTTCTCTATATAAATAATACTATACACTGTGTTCTCCACATAAATAATACTATACACTGTGTCCTCTATATAAGTAATACTATACACTGTGTATTCTATATAAATAATACTATACACTGTATATTCTATTTAAATAATACTATACACTGTGTATTCTATTTTAATAATACTATACACTGTGTATTCTATATAAATAATACTATACACTGTGTTTTCTATATAAATAATACTATACACTGTGTATTCTATTTTAATAATACTATACACTGTGTATTCTATATAAATAATACTATACACTGTGTATTCTATTTTAATAATACTATACACTGTGTATTCTATTTAAATAATACTATACACTGTGTATTCTTTTTAAATAATACTATACACTGTATATTCTATTTAAATAATACTATGCACAGTGTATTCTATTTTAATAATACTATACACTGTGTATTCTATTTAAATAATACTATACACTGTGTATTCTATTTTAATAATACTACGCACTGTGTATTCTATTTAAATAATACTATACACGGTGTTTTCTATATAAATAATACTATACACTGTGTATTCTATTTAAATAATACTATACAATGTGTATTCTATTTAAATAATACTATACACTGTGTTCTCTATTTAAATAATACTATACACTGTGTACTCTATATAAATAATACTATACACTCTTCTCTATATAAATAATACTATACACTGTGTTCTCTATATAAATAATACTATACACTGTGTCCTCTATATAAGTAATACTATACACTGTGTATTCTATATAAATAATACTATACACTGTATATTCTATTTAAATAATACTATACACAGTGTATTCTATTTTAATAATACTATACACTGTATATTCTATTTAAATAATACTATACACTGTGTATTCTATTTTAATAATACTATACACTGTGTATTCTATATAAATAATACTATACACTGTGTATTCTATTTTAATAATACTATACACTGTGTATTCTATATAAATAATACTATACACTGTGTATTCTATTTAAATAATACTATACAATGTGTATTCTATATAAATAATACTATACACAGTATATTCTATTTAAATAATACTATACACTGTGTATTCTATTTAAATAATACTATACACTGTGTATTCTATTTAAATAATACTATATACTGTGTTTTCTATATAAATAATACTATACACTGTGCATTCTATTTAAATATTACTATACACTGTGTTCTCTCTATATATAATACTATACACTGTGTTTTATATATAAATAATACTATACACTGTATATTCTATTTAAATAATTCTATACACTGTGTATTCTATTTAAATAATACTATACACTGTGTATTCTATTTTAATAATACTATACACTGTGTATTATATATAAATAATACTATACAATGTGTATTCTATTTAAATAATACTATACACTTTGTTTTCTATATAAATAATACTATACACTGTATATTCTATTTAAATAATACTATACACTGTGTATTCTATTTAAATAATACTATACACTGTGTATTCTATTTAAATAATACTATACACTGTGTTTTCTAAATAAATAATACTATACACTGTGCATTCTATTTAAATATTACTATACACTGTGTTCTCTCTATATATAATACTATACACTGTGTTTTCTATATAAATAATACTATACACTGTGTATTCTATTTTAATAATACTATACACTGTGTATTCTATTTTAATAATACTATGCACTGTGTATTCTATTTAAATAATACTATACACGGTGTTTTCTATATAAATAATACTATACACTGTGTATTCTATTTAAATAATACTATACAATGTGTATTCTATTTAAATAATACTATACACTGTGTTCTCTATTTAAATAATACTATACACTGTGTACTCTATATAAATAATACTATACACTCTTCCCTATATAAATAATACTATACACTGTGTTCTCTATATAAATAATACTATACACTGTATATTCTATTTAAATAATACTATACACTGTGTATTCTATTTTAATAATACTATACACTGTGTATTCTATATAAATAATACTATACACTGTGTATTCTATTTAAATAATACTATACACTTTGTTTTCTATATAAATAATACTATACACTGTGTATTCTATTAAAATAATACTATACACTGTGTACTCTATATAAATAGTACTATACACTCTTCTCTATATATATTATACTATACACTGTGTTCTCTATATAAATAATACTATACACTGTGTCCTCTATATAAGTAATACTATACACTGTGTATTCTATATAAATAATACTATACACTGTATATTCTATTTAAATAATACTATACACTGTGTATTCTATTTAAATAATACTATACACTGTGTATTCTATTTTAATAATACTATACACTGTGTATTCTATTTAAATAATACTATACACTGTGTTTTCTATATAAATAATACTATACACTGTGCATTCTATTTAAATATTACTATACACTGTGTTCTCTCTATATATAATACTATACACTGTGCATTCTATTTAAATAATATTATACACTGTGTTTTATATATAAATAATACTATACACTGTATATTCTATTTAAATAATACTATACACTGTGTATTCTATTTAAATAATACTATACACTGTGTATTCTATTTAAATAATACTATACACTGTGTATTCTATTTTAATAATACTATACACTGTGTATTCTATATAAATAATACTATACAATGTGTATTCTATTTAAATAATACTATACACTGTGTTTTCTATATAAATAATACTATACACTGTGCATTCTATTTAAATATTACTATACACTGTGTTCTCTCTATATATAATATTATACTCTGTGTTTTATATATAAATAATACTATACACTGTATATTCTATTTAAATAATTCTATACACTGTGTATTCTATTTAAATAATACTATACACTGTGTATTCTATTTTAATAATACTATACACTGTGTATTATATATAAATAATACTATACAATGTGTATTCTATTTAAATAATACTATACACTGTGTTTTCTATATAAATAATACTATACACTGTGTATTCTATTTTAATAATACTATACACTTTGTATTCTATTTTAATAATACTATGCACTGTGTATTCTATTTAAATAATACTATACACTTTGTTTTCTATATAAATAATACTATACACTGTATATTCTATTTAAATAATGCTATACACTGTGTATTCTATTTAAATAATACTATACACTGTGTATTCTATTTAAATAATACTATACACTGTGTACTCTATATAAATAATACTGTCACGGAGCAAAGGTATACGTCTTCCTCCGGATGGTCTTTGGAATCAACACGGACGCAAGAGGTCGGGAGACAACAGCAATTTATTGTAATCCACAAAGTTAGTAGCCGGCGGCGGTCACATCAACCGTAATAACAATAAGTCCACAGAAGTCACAATCCAATGATAACTTTGGTTCCTTGGTCCTGTAACTAAGTCCTGGCTCTCTGCAGAGCTGTGCACAGGCCGGCTAACACATACTAACTGCAAGCTACAACTATATACTAAACTGTTACTTCCTCTATCTGTGGGTGGGAAGGGCTGAGTCACAGATCCTTCCCCCCTCACCTATACCAAGGAGAGCAGACTCCCTGTCTACTATGGACAATGCACCGTCCAACATCTTCTTGGAGACACTGATCAGATTATCTCCACCCATTGTCCTCACTGGTCCTCACTAGTTAGAGGTATTTGCATACAATGTGCTAACACACTAGACCCTAATCAGCCAACTACACATTGATGTATATAACAGGTTAGAGAATACATTCCACATGAAATATATATTACACATTGCCTATAGTATAGACTCTAACCATCCCGTGACAACCCCTCCCCCTCTCAAAACATGTGCATGACACAATTGGCCTACACAGGTAAATTGGGGAATGCACATCAGTCTCTATAGCTCATATTTCCTCCTGCCGGGATAACCCATCTGCGTTCTGGTGTTGGTTCCCTCGGCGGTACTGAATGGTAAAGTTGTAGAGTTGAAGGGCTGGCATCTGGCAAAAAATCCGGTCGATCCATGTTGGCGTCTCTCTGAGCTTGGCTTCGGGTCACTGCTCCCACAAAGTGGCACTGTAGATTTCCAACATCGTTGCCTAACAGAACATCGGCCGGCAGCCCGCTCATCACACCAATTGTGCATCGTTTTGGTCCATAACCATAGTCGAGTTCCACGGTAGCTTTAGGAATACGTTTCCGAGTACCTCCTGCCAACTCGATAGAAAGGCCAGGGCCCTCCTCTAGGGCCTCGGGTCGAACCACTCGGGGGTCCGCTACCGTTAGAAAAGCTCCCGAGTCCCGGAATCCAACAACTGTTCGGCCATCCAGTAGGACCTCCTGCAAGTGCTTCCGCTGAAGGTTTGCGGGATGTGTGGCGGAAGGCTGAATCCCATAGACCCCTGGAGGTGGAACAGATGGGTCATTCATGGAGTCATCTGGAAATGGGGCCAAACTTTCAGTCCTAGGGGTGGTTCCCAGGTAGTGAATAGGCCGGGATGCCACGGTGGCCCGTGCCCCCATGTTAACAGGGCAACTAGCTTGCAAATGTCCAGGCCGCCCGCACCCAAAACATCTGCGCTCTAGCATTCTTCCAGTAGGTCGTTGTCTAGGGACAGGGTTGTTCATAGCTGGAGGCCGATGGGCTGGGGCAGGGGTAGAGGGGGAATTGTAATCCTGAGGCCGGGCACGAAAGGTGGGTGGCTGGATGAAGGGTGTCTGGCGGACTGTGGTAGTTTTCCGCTCCTCTGCAAACAACCTCTTCCACTGCGGCTTGATGGTCAGGCCCTCATCTGCAAGGGAAGCAGCTTGCTCCACTGTGGCTGGGTTCCGTTCCAGCACCCACTCACGGATCTCAGCGGGGCACTGGGAAAAGAACTGTTCCTTAAGTATGACTTGGAGGATCTTATCGACTGTGACAGCCTCCTCTCCTTCTAGCCAGCGCTTGCATGCTTGCTTCAACTTGTGGGCGAACATGTGGAAGGAGCTTCCCCCATTGTAAGACAAAGAGCGGAATTGAACTCGGTAGGTCTCTGGAGTGACGGCATAATACTTCTGCACCGCTCTTTTAATGGCCTCATAGTCCCGCTGATCACTAGGGTCCATGGCTCTGAGAGCTTCCGCAGCCCCATCTCGTAGGTGCCCCACCAGATACCGGACCCAATCCTTCTCTGGGACTTCCATCAGGTGGCACTGGTGTTCGAAGTCCTGAAAATATCCATCAACATCCCCAGCCGCTTCATCAAAGGTCTTGAAGTGTTTATGGGAGACATATGGTGGTTCTCTCACTGTTGGGCTGGGGGCCGACGTTTGATTATAATTCCGCGTAGTTATCTCAGCCATTCGCATTTCATGCGCCATTCTTTCCTTTTCATGCGCCATTCTCTGTTCCTCCTTCTCCGTTTCCTGAGCCCTCTGTAATGCTCTACTCCTTTGCTCTGCAGTTGCTCCTAGCCCCAGCACTGCCAACTCCTCCTCATACAAAACAACCCATCTGCTCTTTTGGGTCTGTACCTGCCACTCCCGTATCTCTCCAGTCTCCTGGGGGCAGCCCTCCTCATGGTCGCTTTGCAGGGTCATCTCCTCCAGTGCCTCGATCAGTTGATCTTTCGTTCTTCCCTGGTAACTCAGGTTTAGTTCCCGGGCCCTTACTTGTAGACTTGCCATAGTCCAGTTCCTGTATTCTGAGGTTGTGGCTCCATTAATCGCTGGGCTGCTGTAGTCCATCTCGCTGTCCGCTGTTGATCCCTCCGCTGCCAACCAGTTGTCACGGAGCAAAGGTATACGTCTTCCTCCGGATGGTCTTTTGAATCAACACGGACGCAAGAGGTCGGGAGACAACAGCAATTTATTGTAATCCACAAAGTTAGTAGCCGGCGGCGGTCACATCAACCGTAATAACAATAAGTCCACAGAAGTCACAATCCAATGATAACTTTGGTTCCTTGGTCCTGTAACTAAGTCCTGGCTCTCTGCAGAGCTGTGCACAGGCCGGCTAACACATACTAACTGCAAGCTACAACTATATACTAAACTGTTACTTCCTCTATCTGTGGGTGGGAAGGGCTGAGTCACAGATCCTTCCCCCCTCACCTATACCAAGGAGAGCAGACTCCCTGTCTACTATGGACAATGCACCGTCCAACATCTTCTTGGAGACACTGATCAGATTATCTCCACCCATTGTCCTCACTGGTCCTCACTAGTTAGAGGTATTTGCATACAATGTGCTAACACACTAGACCCTAATCAGCCAACTACACATTGATGTATATAACAGGTTAGAGAATACATTCCACATGAAATATATATTACACATTGCCTATAGTATAGACTCTAACCATCCCGTGACAAATACTATACACTCTTCTCTATATAAATAATACTATACACTGTGTTCTCCATATAAATAATACTATACACTGTGTCCTCTATATAAGTAATACTATACACTGTGTATTCTATATAAATAATACTATACACTGTATATTCTATTTAAATAATACTATACACTGTGTATTCTATTTTAATAATACTATACACTGTGTATTCTATATAAATAATACTATACACTGTGTTTTCTATATAAATAATACTATACACTGTGTATTCTATTTTAATAATACTATACACTGTGTATTCTATATAAATAATACTATACACTGTGTATTCTATTTTAATAATACTATACACTGTGTATTCTATTTAAATAATACTATACACTGTGTATTCTATTTAAATAATACTATACACTGTATATTCTATTTAAATAATACTATGCACAGTGTATTCTATTTTAATAATACTATACACTGTGTATTCTATTTAAATAATACTATACACTGTGTATTCTATTTTAATAATACTATGCACAGTGTATTCTATTTTAATAATACTATACACTGTGTATTCTATTTAAATAATACTATGCACTGTGTATTCTATTTTAATAATACTATGCACTGTGTATTCTATTTAATTAATACTATACACTGTGTTCTCTATATAAATAATACTATACACTGTGTCCTCTATATAAGTAATACTATACACTGTGTATTCTATATAAATAATACTATACACTGTATATTCTATTTAAATAATACTATACACAGTGTATTCTATTTTAATAATACTATACACTGTGTATTCTATTTAAATAATACTATGCACTGTGTATTCTATTTTAATAATACTATGCACTGTGTATTCTATTTTAATAATACTATACACTGTGTATTCTATTTAAATAATACTATGCACTGTGTATTCTATTTAAATAATACTATACACTGTGTATTCTATTTTATTAATACTATACACTGTGTATTTTATATAAATAATACAATACACTGTGTATTCTATTTAAATAATACTATACACTGTGTATTCTATTTTAATAATACTATACACTGTGTATTCTATTTTAATAATACTATACACTGTGTATTCTATTTTAATAATACTATGCACTGTGTATTCTATTTAAATAATACTATACACGGTGTTTTCTATATAAATAATACTATACACTGTGTATTCTATTTAAATAATACTATACACTGTGTACTCTATATAAATAATACTATACACTCTTCCCTATATAAATAATACTATACACTGTGTTCTCTATATAAATAATACTATACACTGTGTCCTCTATATAAGTAATACTATACACTGTGTATTCTATATAAATAATACTATACACTGTATATTCTATTTAAATAATACTATACACTGTGTATTCTATTTTAATAATACTATACACTGTGTATTCTATATAAATAATACTATACACTGTGTATTCTATTTAAATAATACTATACACTTTGTTTTCTATATAAATTATACTATACACTGTATATTCTATTTAAATAATGCTATACACTGTGTATTCTATTTAAATAATACTATAAACTGTGTATTCTATTTAAATAATAATATACACTGTGTTTTCTATATAAATAATACTATACACTGTGCATTCTATTTAAATATTACTATACACTTTGTTCTCTCTATATATAATACTATACACTGTGCATTCTATTTAAATAATACTATACACTGTGTTTTATATATAAATAATACTATACACTGTATATTCTATTTAAATAATACTATACACTGTGTATTCTATTTTAATAATACTATACACTGTGTATTCTATATAAATAATACTATACAATGTGTATTCTATTTAAATAATACTATACACTGTGTTTTCTATATAAATAATACTATACACTGTGCATTCTATTTAAATATTACTATACACTGTGTTCTCTCTATATATAATATTATACACTGTGATTTATATATAAATAATACTATACACTGTATATTCTATTTAAATAATTCTATACACTGTGTATTCTATTTAAATAATACTATACACTGTGTATTCTATTTTAATAATACTATACACTGTGTATTATATATAAATAATACTATACAATGTGTATTCTATTTAAATAATACTATACACTGTGTTTTCTATATAAATAATACTATACACTGTGTATTCTATTTTAATAATATTATACACTGTGTATTCTATTTTAATAATACTATGCACTGTGTATTCTATTTAAATAATACTATACACGGTGTTTTCTATATAAATAATACTATACACTGTGTATTCTATTTAAATAATACTATACAATGTGTACTCTATATAAATAATACTATACACTCTTCCCTATATAAATAATACTATACACTGTGTTCTCTATATAAATAATACTATACACTGTGTCCTCTATATAAGTAATACTATACACTGTGTATTCTATATAAATAATACTATACACTGTATATTCTATTTAAATAATACTATACACTGTGTATTCTATTTTAATAATACTATACACTGTGTATTCTATATAAATAATACTATACACTGTGTTTTCTATATAAATAATACTATACACTGTGTATTCTATTTTAATAATACTATACACTGTGTATTCTATATAAATAATACTATACACTGTGTATTCTATTTAAATAATACTATACACTTTGTTTTCTATTTTAATAATACTATACACTGTGTATTCTATATAAATAATGCTATACACTGTGTATTCTATTTAAATAATACTATACACTCTTCCCTATATAAATAATACTATACACTGTATATTCTATTTAAATAATACTATACACAGTGTATTCTATTTTAATAATACTATACACTGTGTACTCTATATAAATAATACTATACACTCTTCTCTATATAAATAATACTATACACTGTGTTCTCCACATAAATAATACTATACACTGTGTCCTCTATATAAGTAATACTATACACTGTGTATTCTATATAAATAATACTATACACTGTATATTCTATTTAAATAATACTATACACTGTGTATTCTATTTTAATAATACTATACACTGTGTATTCTATATAAATAATACTATACACTGTGTTTTCTATATAAATAATACTATACACTGTGTATTCTATTTTAATAATACTATACACTGTGTATTCTATATAAATAATACTATACACTGTGTATTCTATTTTAATAATACTATACACTGTGTATTCTATTTAAATAATACTATACACTGTGTATTCTTTTTAAATAATACTATACACTGTATATTCTATTTAAATAATACTATGCACAGTGTATTCTATTTTAATAATACTATACACTGTGTATTCTATTTAAATAATACTATACACTGTGTTCTCTATTTAAATAATACTATACACTGTGTACTCTATATAAATAATACTATACACTCTTCTCTATATAAATAATACTATACACTGTGTTCTCTATATAAATAATACTATACACTGTGTCCTCTATATAAGTAATACTATACACTGTGTATTCTATATAAATAATACTATACACTGTATATTCTATTTAAATAATACTATACACAGTGTATTCTATTTTAATAATACTATACACTGTATATTCTATTTAAATAATACTATACACTGTGTATTCTATTTTAATAATACTATACACTGTGTATTCTATATAAATAATACTATACACTGTGTATTCTATTTTAATAATACTATACACTGTGTATTCTATATAAATAATACTATACACTGTGTATTCTATTTAAATAATACTATACAATGTGTATTCTATATAAATAATACTATACACAGTATATTCTATTTAAATAATACTATACACTGTGTATTCTATTTAAATAATACTATACACTGTGTATTCTATTTAAATAATACTATTGTCACGGGATGGTTAGAGTCCGGCAATAGGCAATGTGTAATATATATTTCATGTGGAATGTATTCTCTAACCTGTTATATACATCAATGTGTAGTTGGCTGATTAGGGTCTAGTGTGTTAGCACATTGTATGCAAATCCCTCTAACTAGTGAGGACCAGTGAGGACAATGGGTGGAGATAATCTGATCAGTGTCTCCAAGAAGATGTTGGATGGTGCATTGTCCATAGTAGACAGGGAGTCTGCTCTCCTTGGTATAGGTGAGGGGGGAAGGATCTGTGACTCAGCCCTTCCCACCCACAGATATAGGAAGTAACAGTTTAGTATATAGATGTAGCTGGAGTTAGTATGTGTTAGCCGGCCTGTGCACAGCTCTGCAGAGAGCCAAGATATAGTTACAGGACCAAGGAACCAAAGTTATCATTGGATTGTGACTTCTGTGGACTTATTGTTGTTACGGTTGATGTGACCGCCGCCGGCTACTAACTTTGTGGATTACAATAAATTGCTGTTGTCTCCCGACCTCTTGCGTCCGTGTTGATTCAAAAGACCATCCGGAGGAAGACGTATACCTTTGCTCCGTGACAGGTTGTCACGGGATGGTTAGAGTCCGGCAATAGGCAATGTGTAATATATATTTCATGTGGAATGTATTCTCTAACCTGTTATATACATCAATGTGTAGTTGGCTGATTAGGGTCTAGTGTGTTAGCACATTGTATGCAAATCCCTCTAACTAGTGAGGACCAGTGAGGACAATGGGTGGAGATAATCTGATCAGTGTCTCCAAGAAGATGTTGGATGGTGCATTGTCCATAGTAGACAGGGAGTCTGCTCTCCTTGGTATAGGTGAGGGGGGAAGGATCTGTGACTCAGCCCTTCCCACCCACAGATATAGGAAGTAACAGTTTAGTATATAGATGTAGCTGGAGTTAGTATGTGTTAGCCGGCCTGTGCACAGCTCTGCAGAGAGCCAAGATATAGTTACAGGACCAAGGAACCAAAGTTATCATTGGATTGTGACTTCTGTGGACTTATTGTTGTTACGGTTGATGTGACCGCCGCCGGCTACTAACTTTGTGGATTACAATAAATTGCTGTTGTCTCCCGACCTCTTGCGTCCGTGTTGATTCAAAAGACCATCCGGAGGAAGACGTATACCTTTGCTCCGTGACAACTGGTTGGCAGCGGTGGGATCAACAGCGGACAGCGAGATGGACTACAGCAGCTCAGCGATTAATGGAGCCACAACCTCAGAATACAGGAACTGGACTATGGCAAGTCTACAAGTAAGGGCCCAGGAACTAAACCTGAGTTACCAGGGAAGAACGAAAGAGCAACTGATCGAGGCACTGGAGGAGATGACCCTGCAAAGCGACCATGAGGAGGGCTGCCCCCAGGAGACTGGAGAGATACGGGAGTGGCAGGTACAGACCCAAAAGAGCAGATGGGTTGTTTTGTATGAGGAGGAATTGGCAGTGCTGGGGCTAGAAGCAACTGCAGAGCAAAGGAGTAGAGCATTACAGAGGGCTCAGGAAACGGAGAAGGAGGAACAGAGAATGGCGCATGAAAAGGAAAGAATGGCGCATGAAAGGCGAATGGCTGAGATAACTAAGAGGAATTATAATCAAACGCCGACCCCCAGCCCAACAGTGAGAGAACCACCATATGTCTCCCATAAACACTTCAAGACCTTTGAGGAAGCGGCTGGGGATGTTGATGGATATTTTCAGGACTTCGAACACCAGTGCCACCTGATGGAAGTCCCAGAGAAGGATTGGGTCCGGTATCTGGTGGGGCACCTACGAGATGGGGCTGCGGAAGCTCTCAGAGCCATGGACCCTAGTGATCAGCGGGACTATGAGGCCATTAAAAGAGCGGTGCAGAAGTATTATGCAGTCACTCCAGAGACCTACCGAGTTCAGTTCCGCTCTTTGTCTTACAATGGGGGAAGCTCCTTCCACATGTTTGCCCACAAGTTGAAGCAAGCATGCAAGCGCTGGCTAGAAGGAGAGGAGGCTGTCACAGTCGATAAGATCCTCCAAGTCATACTTAAGGAACAGTTCTTTTCCCAGTGCCCCGCTGAGATCCGTGAGTGGGTGCTGGAACGGAACCCAGCCACAGTTGAGCAAGCTGCTTCTCTTGCAGATGAGGGCCTGACCATCAAGCCGCAGTGGAAGAGGTTGTTTGCAGAGGAGCGGAAAACTACCACAGTCCGCCAGACACCCTTCAGCCAGCCACCCACCTTTCGTGTCCGGCCTCAGGATTACAATTCCCCCTCTACCCCTGCCCTAGCCCATCGGCCTCCAGCTATGAACAACCCTGTCCCTAGACAACGACCTACTGGAAGAATGCTAGAGCGCAGATGTTTTGGTTGCGGGCGGCCTGGACATTTGCAAGCTAGTTGCCCTGTTAACATGGGGGCACGGGCCACCGTGGCATCTCGGCCTATTCACTACCTGGGAACCACCCCTAGGACAGAAAGTTTGGCCCCATGTCCAGATGACTCCATGAATGACCCATCTGTTCCACCTCCAGGGGTCTATGGGATTCAGCCTTCCGCCACACATCCCGCAAACCTTCAGAGGAAGCACTTGCAGGAGGTCCTACTGGATGGCCGAACAGTTGTTGGATTCCGGGACTCGGGAGCTTTCCTAACGGTAGCGGACCCCCGAGTTGTGCGACCCGAGGCCCTAGAGGAGGGCCCTGGCATTTCTATCAAGTTGGCAGGGGGTACTCAAAGACGTATTCCTAAAGCTACCGTGGAACTCGACTATGGTTATGGACCAAAACGATGCACAATTGGTGTGATGAGCGGGCTGCCGGCCGATGTTCTGTTAGGCAACGATGTTGGAAATCTACAGTGCCACTTTGTGGGAGCAGTGACCCGAAGCCAAGCTCAGAGAGACGCCAACATGGATCCACCGGATTTTCTGCCAGATGCCAGCCCTTCAAACCTACAACTTTACCATTCAGTACCGCCGAGGGAACCAACACCAGAACGCAGATGGGTTATCCCGGCAGGAGGACATATGAGCTATAGAGACTGATGTGCATTCCCCAATTTACCTGTGTAGGCCAATTGTGTCATGCACATGTTTTGAGAGGGGGAGGGGTTGTCACGGGATGGTTAGAGTCCGGCAATAGGCAATGTGTAATATATATTTCATGTGGAATGTATTCTCTAACCTGTTATATACATCAATGTGTAGTTGGCTGATTAGGGTCTAGTGTGTTAGCACATTGTATGCAAATCCCTCTAACTAGTGAGGACCAGTGAGGACAATGGGTGGAGATAATCTGATCAGTGTCTCCAAGAAGATGTTGGATGGTGCATTGTCCATAGTAGACAGGGAGTCTGCTCTCCTTGGTATAGGTGAGGGGGGAAGGATCTGTGACTCAGCCCTTCCCACCCACAGATATAGGAAGTAACAGTTTAGTATATAGATGTAGCTGGAGTTAGTATGTGTTAGCCGGCCTGTGCACAGCTCTGCAGAGAGCCAAGATATAGTTACAGGACCAAGGAACCAAAGTTATCATTGGATTGTGACTTCTGTGGACTTATTGTTGTTACGGTTGATGTGACCGCCGCCGGCTACTAACTTTGTGGATTACAATAAATTGCTGTTGTCTCCCGACCTCTTGCGTCCGTGTTGATTCAAAAGACCATCCGGAGGAAGACGTATACCTTTGCTCCGTGACAACTATATACTGTGTTTTCTATATAAATAATACTATACACTGTGCATTCTATTTAAATATTACTATACACTGTGTTCTCTCTATATATAATACTATACACTGTGTTTTATATATAAATAATACTATACACTGTATATTCTATTTAAATAATTCTATACACTGTGTATTCTATTTAAATAATACTATACACTGTGTATTCTATTTTAATAATACTATACACTGTGTATTATATATAATTAATACTATACAATGTGTATTCTATTTAAATAAAACTATACACTTTGTTTTCTATATAAATAATACTATACACTGTATATTCTATTTAAATAATACTATACACTGTGTATTCTATTTAAATAATACTATACACTGTGTATTCTATTTAAATAATACTATACACTGTGTTTTCTAAATAAATAATACTATACACTGTGCATTCTATTAAAATATTACTATACACTGTGTTCTCTCTATATATAATATTATACACTGTGATTTATATATAAATAATACTATACACTGTATATTCTATTTAAATAATTCTATACACTGTGTATTCTATTTAAATAATATTATACACTGTGTATTCTATTTTAATAATACTATACACTGTGTATTATATATAAATAATACTATACAATGTGTATTCTATTTAAATAATACTATACACTGTGTTTTCTATATAAATAATACTATACACTGTGTATTCTATTTTAATAATATTATACACTGTGTATTCTATTTTAATAATACTATGCACTGTGTATTCTATTTAAATAATACTATACACGGTGTTTTCTATATAAATAATACTATACACTGTGTATTCTATTTAAATAATACTATACAATGTGTACTCTATATAAATAATACTATACACTCTTCCCTATATAAATAATACTATACACTGTGTTCTCTATATAAATAATACTATACACTGTGTCCTCTATATAAGTAATACTATACACTGTGTATTCTATATAAATAATACTATACACTGTATATTCTATTTAAATAATACTATACACTGTGTATTCTATTTTAATAATACTATACACTGTGTATTCTATATAAATAATACTATACACTGTGTTTTCTATATAAATAATACTATACACTGTGTATTCTATTTTAATAATACTATACACTGTGTATTCTATATAAATAATACTATACACTGTGTATTCTATTTAAATAATACTATACACTTTGTTTTCTATTTTAATAATACTATACACTGTGTATTCTATATAAATAATGCTATACACTGTGTATTCTATTTAAATAATACTATACACTCTTCCCTATATAAATAATACTATACACTGTATATTCTATTTAAATAATACTATACACAGTGTATTCTATTTTAATAATACTATACACTGTGTACTCTATATAAATAATACTATACACTCTTCTCTATATAAATAATACTATACACTGTGTTCTCCACATAAATAATACTATACACTGTGTCCTCTATATAAGTAATACTATACACTGTGTATTCTATATAAATAATACTATACACTGTATATTCTATTTAAATAATACTATACACTGTGTATTCTATTTTAATAATACTATACACTGTGTATTCTATATAAATAATACTATACACTGTGTTTTCTATATAAATAATACTATACACTGTGTATTCTATTTTAATAATACTATACACTGTGTATTCTATATAAATAATACTATACACTGTGTATTCTATTTTAATAATACTATACACTGTGTATTCTATTTAAATAATACTATACACTGTGTATTCTTTTTAAATAATACTATACACTGTATATTCTATTTAAATAATACTATGCACAGTGTATTCTATTTTAATAATACTATACACTGTGTATTCTATTTAAATAATACTATACACTGTGTATTCTATTTTAATAATACTACGCACTGTGTATTCTATTTAAATAATACTATACACGGTGTTTTCTATATAAATAATACTATACACTGTGTATTCTATTTAAATAATAGTATACAATGTGTATTCTATTTAAATAATACTATACACTGTGTTCTCTATTTAAATAATACTATACACTGTGTACTCTATATAAATAATACTATACACTCTTCTCTATATAAATAATACTATACACTGTGTTCTCTATATAAATAATACTATACACTGTGTCCTCTATATAAGTAATACTATACACTGTGTATTCTATATAAATAATACTATACACTGTATATTCTATTTAAATAATACTATACACAGTGTATTCTATTTTAATAATACTATACACTGTATATTCTATTTAAATAATACTATACACTGTGTATTCTATTTTAATAATACTATACACTGTGTATTCTATATAAATAATACTATACACTGTGTATTCTATTTTAATAATACTATACACTGTGTATTCTATATAAATAATACTATACACTGTGTATTCTATTTAAATAATACTATACAATGTGTATTCTATATAAATAATACTATACACAGTATATTCTATTTAAATAATACTATACACTGTGTATTCTATTTAAATAATACTATACACTGTGTATTCTATTTAAATAATACTATATACTGTGTTTTCTATATAAATAATACTATACACTGTGCATTCTATTTAAATATTACTATACACTGTGTTCTCTCTATATATAATACTATACACTGTGTTTTATATATAAATAATACTATACACTGTATATTCTATTTAAATAATTCTATACACTGTGTATTCTATTTAAATAATACTATACACTGTGTATTCTATTTTAATAATACTATACACTGTGTATTATATATAAATAATACTATACAATGTGTATTCTATTTAAATAATACTATACACTTTGTTTTCTATATAAATAATACTATACACTGTATATTCTATTTAAATAATACTATACACTGTGTATTCTATTTAAATAATACTATACACTGTGTATTCTATTTAAATAATACTATACACTGTGTTTTCTAAATAAATAATACTATACACTGTGCATTCTATTTAAATATTACTATACACTGTGTTCTCTCTATATATAATACTATACACTGTGTTTTCTATATAAATAATACTATACACTGTGTATTCTATTTTAATAATACTATACACTGTGTATTCTATTTTAATAATACTATGCACTGTGTATTCTATTTAAATAATACTATACACGGTGTTTTCTATATAAATAATACTATACACTGTGTATTCTATTTAAATAATACTATACAATGTGTATTCTATTTAAATAATACTATACACTGTGTTCTCTATTTAAATAATACTATACACTGTGTACTCTATATAAATAATACTATACACTCTTCCCTATATAAATAATACTATACACTGTGTTCTCTATATAAATAATACTATACACTGTATATTCTATTTAAATAATACTATACACTGTGTATTCTATTTTAATAATACTATACACTGTGTATTCTATATAAATAATACTATACACTGTGTATTCTATTTAAATAATACTATACACTTTGTTTTCTATATAAATAATACTATACACTGTGTATTCTATTTAAATAATACTATACACTGTGTACTCTATATAAATAGTACTATACACTCTTCTCTATATATATTATACTATACACTGTGTTCTCTATATAAATAATACTATACACTGTGTCCTCTATATAAGTAATACTATACACTGTGTATTCTATATAAATAATACTATACACTGTATATTCTATTTAAATATTACTATACACTGTGTATTCTATTTAAATAATACTATACACTGTGTATTCTATTTTAATAATACTATACACTGTGTATTCTATTTAAATAATACTATACACTGTGTTTTCTATATAAATAATACTATACACTGTGCATTCTATTTAAATATTACTATACACTGTGTTCTCTCTATATATAATACTATACACTGTGCATTCTATTTAAATAATACTATACACTGTGTTTTATATATAAATAATACTATACACTGTATATTCTATTTAAATAATACTATACACTGTGTATTCTATTTAAATAATACTATACACTGTGTATTCTATTTAAATAATACTATACACTGTGTATTCTATTTTAATAATACTATACACTGTGTATTCTATATAAATAATACTATACAATGTGTATTCTATTTAAATAATACTATACACTGTGTTTTCTATATAAATAATACTATACACTGTGCATTCTATTTAAATATTACTATACACTGTGTTCTCTCTATATATAATATTATACTCTGTGTTTTATATATAAATAATACTATACACTGTATATTCTATTTAAATAATTCTATACACTGTGTATTCTATTTAAATAATACTATACACTGTGTATTCTATTTTAATAATACTATACACTGTGTATTATATATAAATAATACTATACAATGTGTATTCTATTTAAATAATACTATACACTGTGTTTTCTATATAAATAATACTATACACTGTGTATTCTATTTTAATAATACTATACACTTTGTATTCTATTTTAATAATACTATGCACTGTGTATTCTATTTAAATAATACTATACACTTTGTTTTCTATATAAATAATACTATACACTGTATATTCTATTTAAATAATGCTATACACTGTGTATTCTATTTAAATAATACTATACACTGTGTATTCTATTTAAATAATACTATACACTGTGTACTCTATATAAATAATACTGTCACGGAGCAAAGGTATACGTCTTCCTCCGGATGGTCTTTGGAATCAACACGGACGCAAGAGGTCGGGAGACAACAGCAATTTATTGTAATCCACAAAGTTAGTAGCCGGCGGCGGTCACATCAACCGTAATAACAATAAGTCCACAGAAGTCACAATCCAATGATAACTTTGGTTCCTTGGTCCTGTAACTAAGTCCTGGCTCTCTGCAGAGCTGTGCACAGGCCGGCTAACACATACTAACTGCAAGCTACAACTATATACTAAACTGTTACTTCCTCTATCTGTGGGTGGGAAGGGCTGAGTCACAGATCCTTCCCCCCTCACCTATACCAAGGAGAGCAGACTCCCTGTCTACTATGGACAATGCACCGTCCAACATCTTCTTGGAGACACTGATCAGATTATCTCCACCCATTGTCCTCACTGGTCCTCACTAGTTAGAGGTATTTGCATACAATGTGCTAACACACTAGACCCTAATCAGCCAACTACACATTGATGTATATAACAGGTTAGAGAATACATTCCACATGAAATATATATTACACATTGCCTATAGTATAGACTCTAACCATCCCGTGACAACCCCTCCCCCTCTCAAAACATGTGCATGACACAATTGGCCTACACAGGTAAATTGGGGAATGCACATCAGTCTCTATAGCTCATATTTCCTCCTGCCGGGATAACCCATCTGCGTTCTGGTGTTGGTTCCCTCGGCGGTACTGAATGGTAAAGTTGTAGAGTTGAAGGGCTGGCATCTGGCAAAAAATCCGGTCGATCCATGTTGGCGTCTCTCTGAGCTTGGCTTCGGGTCACTGCTCCCACAAAGTGGCACTGTAGATTTCCAACATCGTTGCCTAACAGAACATCGGCCGGCAGCCCGCTCATCACACCAATTGTGCATCGTTTTGGTCCATAACCATAGTCGAGTTCCACGGTAGCTTTAGGAATACGTTTCCGAGTACCTCCTGCCAACTCGATAGAAAGGCCAGGGCCCTCCTCTAGGGCCTCGGGTCGAACCACTCGGGGGTCCGCTACCGTTAGGAAAGCTCCCGAGTCCCGGAATCCAACAACTGTTCGGCCATCCAGTAGGACCTCCTGCAAGTGCTTCCGCTGAAGGTTTGCGGGATGTGTGGCGGAAGGCTGAATCCCATAGACCCCTGGAGGTGGAACAGATGGGTCATTCATGGAGTCATCTGGAAATGGGGCCAAACTTTCAGTCCTAGGGGTGGTTCCCAGGTAGTGAATAGGCCGGGATGCCACGGTGGCCCGTGCCCCCATGTTAACAGGGCAACTAGCTTGCAAATGTCCAGGCCGCCCGCACCCAAAACATCTGCGCTCTAGCATTCTTCCAGTAGGTCGTTGTCTAGGGACAGGGTTGTTCATAGCTGGAGGCCGATGGGCTGGGGCAGGGGTAGAGGGGGAATTGTAATCCTGAGGCCGGGCACGAAAGGTGGGTGGCTGGATGAAGGGTGTCTGGCGGACTGTGGTAGTTTTCCGCTCCTCTGCAAACAACCTCTTCCACTGCGGCTTGATGGTCAGGCCCTCATCTGCAAGGGAAGCAGCTTGCTCCACTGTGGCTGGGTTCCGTTCCAGCACCCACTCACGGATCTCAGCGGGGCACTGGGAAAAGAACTGTTCCTTAAGTATGACTTGGAGGATCTTATCGACTGTGACAGCCTCCTCTCCTTCTAGCCAGCGCTTGCATGCTTGCTTCAACTTGTGGGCGAACATGTGGAAGGAGCTTCCCCCATTGTAAGACAAAGAGCGGAATTGAACTCGGTAGGTCTCTGGAGTGACGGCATAATACTTCTGCACCGCTCTTTTAATGGCCTCATAGTCCCGCTGATCACTAGGGTCCATGGCTCTGAGAGCTTCCGCAGCCCCATCTCGTAGGTGCCCCACCAGATACCGGACCCAATCCTTCTCTGGGACTTCCATCAGGTGGCACTGGTGTTCGAAGTCCTGAAAATATCCATCAACATCCCCAGCCGCTTCATCAAAGGTCTTGAAGTGTTTATGGGAGACATATGGTGGTTCTCTCACTGTTGGGCTGGGGGCCGACGTTTGATTATAATTCCGCGTAGTTATCTCAGCCATTCGCATTTCATGCGCCATTCTTTCCTTTTCATGCGCCATTCTCTGTTCCTCCTTCTCCGTTTCCTGAGCCCTCTGTAATGCTCTACTCCTTTGCTCTGCAGTTGCTCCTAGCCCCAGCACTGCCAACTCCTCCTCATACAAAACAACCCATCTGCTCTTTTGGGTCTGTACCTGCCACTCCCGTATCTCTCCAGTCTCCTGGGGGCAGCCCTCCTCATGGTCGCTTTGCAGGGTCATCTCCTCCAGTGCCTCGATCAGTTGATCTTTCGTTCTTCCCTGGTAACTCAGGTTTAGTTCCCGGGCCCTTACTTGTAGACTTGCCATAGTCCAGTTCCTGTATTCTGAGGTTGTGGCTCCATTAATCGCTGGGCTGCTGTAGTCCATCTCGCTGTCCGCTGTTGATCCCTCCGCTGCCAACCAGTTGTCACGGAGCAAAGGTATACGTCTTCCTCCGGATGGTCTTTTGAATCAACACGGACGCAAGAGGTCGGGAGACAACAGCAATTTATTGTAATCCACAAAGTTAGTAGCCGGCGGCGGTCACATCAACCGTAATAACAATAAGTCCACAGAAGTCACAATCCAATGATAACTTTGGTTCCTTGGTCCTGTAACTAAGTCCTGGCTCTCTGCAGAGCTGTGCACAGGCCGGCTAACACATACTAACTGCAAGCTACAACTATATACTAAACTGTTACTTCCTCTATCTGTGGGTGGGAAGGGCTGAGTCACAGATCCTTCCCCCCTCACCTATACCAAGGAGAGCAGACTCCCTGTCTACTATGGACAATGCACCGTCCAACATCTTCTTGGAGACACTGATCAGATTATCTCCACCCATTGTCCTCACTGGTCCTCACTAGTTAGAGGTATTTGCATACAATGTGCTAACACACTAGACCCTAATCAGCCAACTACACATTGATGTATATAACAGGTTAGAGAATACATTCCACATGAAATATATATTACACATTGCCTATAGTATAGACTCTAACCATCCCGTGACAAATACTATACACTCTTCTCTATATAAATAATACTATACACTGTGTTCTCCATATAAATAATACTATACACTGTGTCCTCTATATAAGTAATACTATACACTGTGTATTCTATATAAATAATACTATACACTGTATATTCTATTTAAATAATACTATACACTGTGTATTCTATTTTAATAATACTATACACTGTGTATTCTATATAAATAATACTATACACTGTGTTTTCTATATAAATAATACTATACACTGTGTATTCTATTTTAATAATACTATACACTGTGTATTCTATATAAATAATACTATACACTGTGTATTCTATTTTAATAATACTATACACTGTGTATTCTATTTAAATAATACTATACACTGTGTATTCTATTTAAATAATACTATACACTGTATATTCTATTTAAATAATACTATGCACAGTGTATTCTATTTTAATAATACTATACACTGTGTATTCTATTTAAATAATACTATACACTGTGTATTCTATTTTAATAATACTATGCACAGTGTATTCTATTTTAATAATACTATACACTGTGTATTCTATTTAAATAATACTATGCACTGTGTATTCTATTTTAATAATACTATGCACTGTGTATTCTATTTAATTAATACTATACACTGTGTTCTCTATATAAATAATACTATACACTGTGTCCTCTATATAAGTAATACTATACACTGTGTATTCTATATAAATAATACTATACACTGTATATTCTATTTAAATAATACTATACACAGTGTATTCTATTTTAATAATACTATACACTGTGTATTCTATTTAAATAATACTATGCACTGTGTATTCTATTTTAATAATACTATGCACTGTGTATTCTATTTTAATAATACTATACACTGTGTATTCTATTTAAATAATACTATGCACTGTGTATTCTATTTAAATAATACTATACACTGTGTATTCTATTTTATTAATACTATACACTGTGTATTTTATATAAATAATACAATACACTGTGTATTCTATTTAAATAATACTATACACTGTGTATTCTATTTTAATAATACTATACACTGTGTATTCTATTTTAATAATACTATACACTGTGTATTCTATTTTAATAATACTATGCACTGTGTATTCTATTTTAATAATACTATGCACGGTGTTTTCTATATAAATAATACTATACACTGTGTATTCTATTTAAATAATACTATACACTGTGTACTCTATATAAATAATACTATACACTCTTCCCTATATAAATAATACTATACACTGTGTTCTCTATATAAATAATACTATACACTGTGTCCTCTATATAAGTAATACTATACACTGTGTATTCTATATAAATAATACTATACACTGTATATTCTATTTAAATAATACTATACACTGTGTATTCTATTTTAATAATACTATACACTGTGTATTCTATATAAATAATACTATACACTGTGTATTCTATTTAAATAATACTATACACTTTGTTTTCTATATAAATTATACTATACACTGTATATTCTATTTAAATAATGCTATACACTGTGTATTCTATTTAAATAATACTATAAACTGTGTATTCTATTTAAATAATAATATACACTGTGTTTTCTATATAAATAATACTATACACTGTGCATTCTATTTAAATATTACTATACACTGTGTTCTCTCTATATATAATACTATACACTGTGCATTCTATTTAAATAATACTATACACTGTGTTTTATATATAAATAATACTATACACTGTATATTCTATTTAAATAATACTATACACTGTGTATTCTATTTAAATAATACTATACACTGTGTATTCTATTTTAATAATACTATACACTGTGTTTTCTATATAAATAATACTATACACTGTGCATTCTATTTAAATATTACTATACACTGTGTTCTCTCTATATATAATACTATACACTGTGCATTCTATTTAAATAATACTATACACTGTGTTTTATATATAAATAATACTATACACTGTATATTCTATTTAAATAATACTATACACTGTGTATTCTATTTAAATAATACTATACACTGTGTATTCTATTTTAATAATACTATACACTGTGTATTCTATATAAATAATACTATACAATGTGTATTCTATTTAAATAATACTATACACTGTGTTTTCTATATAAATAATACTATACACTGTGCATTCTATTTAAATATTACTATACACTGTGTTCTCTCTATATATAATATTATACACTGTGATTTATATATAAATAATACTATACACTGTATATTCTATTTAAATAATTCTATACACTGTGTATTCTATTTAAATAATACTATACACTGTGTATTCTATTTTAATAATACTATACACTGTGTATTATATATAAATAATACTATACAATGTGTATTCTATTTAAATAATACTATACACTGTGTTTTCTATATAAATAATACTATACACTGTGTATTCTATTTTAATAATATTATACACTGTGTATTCTATTTTAATAATACTATGCACTGTGTATTCTATTTAAATAATACTATACACGGTGTTTTCTATATAAATAATACTATACACTGTGTATTCTATTTAAATAATACTATACAATGTGTACTCTATATAAATAATACTATACACTCTTCCCTATATAAATAATACTATACACTGTGTTCTCTATATAAATAATACTATACACTGTGTCCTCTATATAAGTAATACTATACACTGTGTATTCTATATAAATAATACTATACACTGTATATTCTATTTAAATAATACTATACACTGTGTATTCTATTTTAATAATACTATACACTGTGTATTCTATATAAATAATACTATACACTGTGTTTTCTATATAAATAATACTATACACTGTGTATTCTATTTTAATAATACTATACACTGTGTATTCTATATAAATAATACTATACACTGTGTATTCTATTTAAATAATACTATACACTTTGTTTTCTATTTTAATAATACTATACACTGTGTATTCTATATAAATAATGCTATACACTGTGTATTCTATTTAAATAATACTATACACTCTTCCCTATATAAATAATACTATACACTGTATATTCTATTTAAATAATACTATACACAGTGTATTCTATTTTAATAATACTATACACTGTGTACTCTATATAAATAATACTATACACTCTTCTCTATATAAATAATACTATACACTGTGTTCTCCACATAAATAATACTATACACTGTGTCCTCTATATAAGTAATACTATACACTGTGTATTCTATATAAATAATACTATACACTGTATATTCTATTTAAATAATACTATACACTGTGTATTCTATTTTAATAATACTATACACTGTGTATTCTATATAAATAATACTATACACTGTGTTTTCTATATAAATAATACTATACACTGTGTATTCTATTTTAATAATACTATACACTGTGTATTCTATATAAATAATACTATACACTGTGTATTCTATTTTAATAATACTATACACTGTGTATTCTATTTAAATAATACTATACACTGTGTATTCTTTTTAAATAATACTATACACTGTATATTCTATTTAAATAATACTATGCACAGTGTATTCTATTTTAATAATACTATACACTGTGTATTCTATTTAAATAATACTATACACTGTGTATTCTATTTTAATAATACTACGCACTGTGTATTCTATTTAAATAATACTATACACGGTGTTTTCTATATAAATAATACTATACACTGTGTATTCTATTTAAATAATACTATACAATGTGTATTCTATTTAAATAATACTATACACTGTGTTCTCTATTTAAATAATACTATACACTGTGTACTCTATATAAATAATACTATACACTCTTCTCTATATAAATAATACTATACACTGTGTTCTCTATATAAATAATACTATACACTGTGTCCTCTATATAAGTAATACTATACACTGTGTATTCTATATAAATAATACTATACACTGTATATTCTATTTAAATAATACTATACACAGTGTATTCTATTTTAATAATACTATACACTGTATATTCTATTTAAATAATACTATACACTGTGTATTCTATTTTAATAATACTATACACTGTGTATTCTATATAAATAATACTATACACTGTGTATTCTATTTTAATAATACTATACACTGTGTATTCTATATAAATAATACTATACACTGTGTATTCTATTTAAATAATACTATACAATGTGTATTCTATATAAATAATACTATACACAGTATATTCTATTTAAATAATACTATACACTGTGTATTCTATTTAAATAATACTATACACTGTGTATTCTATTTAAATAATACTATATACTGTGTTTTCTATATAAATAATACTATACACTGTGCATTCTATTTAAATATTACTATACACTGTGTTCTCTCTATATATAATACTATACACTGTGTTTTATATATAAATAATACTATACACTGTATATTCTATTTAAATAATTCTATACACTGTGTATTCTATTTAAATAATACTATACACTGTGTATTCTATTTTAATAATACTATACACTGTATATTCTATTTAAATAATACTATACACAGTGTATTCTATTTTAATAATACTATACACTGTATATTCTATTTAAATAATACTATACACTGTGTATTCTATTTTAATAATACTATACACTGTGTATTCTATATAAATAATACTATACACTGTGTATTCTATTTTAATAATACTATACACTGTGTATTCTATATAAATAATACTATACACTGTGTATTCTATTTAAATAATACTATACACTGTGTTCTCTATTTAAATAATACTATACACTGTGTACTCTATATAAATAATACTATACACTCTTCCCTATATAAATAATACTATACACTGTGTTCTCTATATAAATAATACTATACACTGTATATTCTATTTAAATAATACTATACACTGTGTATTCTATTTTAATAATACTATACACTGTGTATTCTATATAAATAATACTATACACTGTGTATTCTATTTAAATAATACTATACACTTTGTTTTCTATATAAATAATACTATACACTGTGTATTCTATTTAAATAATACTATACACTGTGTACTCTATATAAATAGTACTATACACTGTGTATTCTATTTAAATAATACTATACACTGTGTTTTCTAAATAAATAATACTATACACTGTGCATTCTATTTAAATATTACTATACACTGTGTTCTCTCTATATATAATACTATACACTGTGTTTTCTATATAAATAATACTATACACTGTGTATTCTATTTTAATAATACTATACACTGTGTATTCTATTTTAATAATACTATACACTGTGTATTCTATTTTAATAATACTATGCACTGTGTATTCTATTTAAATAATACTATACACGGTGTTTTCTATATAAATAATACTATACACTGTGTATTCTATTTAAATAATACTATACAATGTGTATTCTATTTAAATAATACTATACACTGTGTTCTCTATTTAAATAATACTATACACTGTGTACTCTATATAAATAATACTATACACTCTTCCCTATATAAATAATACTATACACTGTGTTCTCTATATAAATAATACTATACACTGTATATTCTATTTAAATAATACTATACACTGTGTATTCTATTTTAATAATACTATACACTGTGTATTCTATATAAATAATACTATACACTGTGTATTCTATTTAAATAATACTATACACTTTGTTTTCTATATAAATAATACTATACACTGTGTATTCTATTTAAATAATACTATACACTGTGTACTCTATATAAATAGTACTATACACTCTTCTCTATATATATTATACTATACACTGTGTTCTCTATATAAATAATACTATACACTGTGTCCTCTATATAAGTAATACTATACACTGTGTATTCTATATAAATAATACTATACACTGTATATTCTATTTAAATAATACTATACACTGTGTATTCTATTTAAATAATACTATACACTGTGTATTCTATTTTAATAATACTATACACTGTGTATTCTATTTAAATAATACTATACACTGTGTTTTCTATATAAATAATACTATACACTGTGCATTCTATTTAAATATTACTATACACTGTGTTCTCTCTATATATAATACTATACACTGTGCATTCTATTTAAATAATACTATACACTGTGTTTTATATATAAATAATACTATACACTGTATATTCTATTTAAATAATACTATACACTGTGTATTCTATTTAAATAATACTATACACTGTGTATTCTATTTAAATAATACTATACACTGTGTATTCTATTTTAATAATACTATACACTGTGTATTCTATATAAATAATACTATACAATGTGTATTCTATTTAAATAATACTATACACTGTGTTTTCTATATAAATAATACTATACACTGTGCATTCTATTTAAATATTACTATACACTGTGTTCTCTCTATATATAATATTATACTCTGTGTTTTATATATAAATAATACTATACACTGTATATTCTATTTAAATAATTCTATACACTGTGTATTCTATTTAAATAATACTATACACTGTGTATTCTATTTTAATAATACTATACACTGTGTATTATATATAAATAATACTATACAATGTGTATTCTATTTAAATAATACTATACACTATGTTTTCTATATAAATAATACTATACACTGTGTATTCTATTTTAATAATACTATACACTTTGTATTCTATTTTAATAATACTATACAATGTGTATTCTATTTAAATAATACTATACACTATGTTTTCTATATAAATAATACTATACACTGTATATTCTATTTAAATAATGCTATACACTGTGTATTCTATTTAAATAATACTATACACTGTGTATTCTATTTAAATAATACTATACACTGTGTACTCTATATAAATAATACTATACACTCTTCTCTATATAAATAATACTATACACTGTGTTCTCCATATAAATAATACTATACACTGTGTCCTCTATATAAGTAATACTATACACTGTGTATTCTATATAAATAATACTATACACTGTATATTCTATTTAAATAATACTATACACTGTGTATTCTATTTTAATAATACTATACACTGTGTATTCTATATAAATAATACTATACACTGTGTTTTCTATATAAGAAATACTATACACTGTGTATTCTATTTTAATAATACTATACACTGTGTATTCTATATAAATAATACTATACACTGTGTATTCTATTTTAATAATACTATACACTGTGTATTCTATTTAAATAATACTATACACTGTGTATTCTATTTAAATAATACTATACACTGTATATTCTATTTAAATAATACTATGCACAGTGTATTCTATTTTAATAATACTATACACTGTGTATTCTATTTAAATAATACTATACACTGTGTATTCTATTTTAATAATACTATGCACAGTGTATTCTATTTTAATAATACTATACACTGTGTATTCTATTTAAATAATACTATGCACTGTGTATTCTATTTTAATAATACTATGCACTGTGTATTCTATTTAATTAATACTATACACTGTGTTCTCTATATAAATAATACTATACACTGTGTCCTCTATATAAGTAATACTATACACTGTGTATTCTATATAAATAATACTATACACTGTATATTCTATTTAAATAATACTATACACAGTGTATTCTATTTTAATAATACTATACACTGTGTATTCTATTTAAATAATACTATGCACTGTGTATTCTATTTTAATAATACTATGCACTGTGTATTCTATTTAATTAATACTATACACTGTGTATTCTATTTTAATAATACTATACACTGTGTATTATATATAAATAATACTATACAATGTGTATTCTATTTAAATAATACTATACACTGTGTTTTCTATATAAATAATACTATACACTGTATATTCTATTTAAATAATACTATACACAGTGTATTCTATATAAATAATACTATACACTGTGTATTCTACTTTAATAACACTATACACTGTGTATTATATTTAAATAATACTATACACTGTGTATTCTATTTTATTAATACTATACACTGTGTATTTTATATAAATAATACAATACACTGTGTATTCTATTTAAATAATACTATACACTGTGTATTCTATTTTAATAATACTATACACTGTGTATTCTATTTAAATAATACTATACACTGTGTTTTCTATATAAATAATACTATACAATGTATATTCTATTTAAATAATACTATGCACAGTGTATTCTATTTTAATAATACTATGCACTGTGTATTCTATTTAAATAATACTATACACGGTGTTTTCTATATAAATAATACTATACACTGTGTATTCTATTTAAATAATACTATACAATGTGTATTCTATTTAAATAATACTATACACTGTGTTCTCTATTTAAATAATACTATACACTGTGTACTCTATATAAATAATACTATACACTCTTCTCTATATAAATAATACTATACACTGTGTTCTCTATATAAATAATACTATGCACTGTGTCCTCTATATAAGTAATACTATACACTGTGTATTCTATATAAATAATACTATACACTGTATATTCTATTTAAATAATACTATACACAGTGTATTCTATTTTAATAATACTATACACTGTGTATTCTATTTAAATAATACTATGCACTGTGTATTCTATTTTAATAATACTAAGCACTGTGTATTCTATTTAAATAATACTATACACTGTGTATTCTATTTTAATAATACTATACACGGTGTATTCTATATAAATAATACTATACACTGTGTATGCTATTTAAATAATACTATACACTGTGTATTCAATTTAAATAATACTATACACTTTGTATTCTATTTTAGTAATACTATACACTGTGTATTCTATATAAATAATACTATACACTGTGTATTCTATTTTAATAATACTATATATTGTGTATTCTATTTAAATACTATACACTGTGTATTCTATTTAAATATTACTATACACTGTGTATTCTAAATAAATAATACTATACACTGTGTATTCTATATATAATACTATACACTGTGTTTTCTATTTTAATAATACTATACACTGTGTATTCTATATAAATAATACAATACACTGTGTTTTCTATATAAATAATACTATACACTGTGTATTCTATTTTAATAATACTATATACTGTGTATTCTATTTAAATAACACTATACACTGTGTATTCTATTTTAATAATACTATACACTGTGTATTCTATGTAAATAATACTATACACTGTGCATTCTATTTAAATAATACTATACACTATGTTTTCTATATAAATAATACTATACACTGTGCATTCTATTTAAATATTACTATACACTGTATTCTCTCTATATATAATACTATTCACTGTGCATTCTATTTAAATAATACTATACACTGTGTTTTATATATAAATAATACTATACACTGTATATTCTATTTAAATAATACTATACACTGTGTATTCTATTTAAATAATACTATACACTGTGTATTCTATTTTAATAATACTATACACTGTGTATTCTATATAAATAATACTATACACTGTGCATTCTATTTAAATAATACTATACACTGTGTTTTCTATATAAATAATACTATACACTGTATATTCTATTTAAATAATACTATACACTGTGTATTCTATTTAAATAATACTATACACTGTATTTTTTATATAAATAATACTATACACTGTGTATTCTATTTAAATAATACTATATACTGTGTTTTCTATATAAATAATACTATACACTGTGCATTCTATTTAAATATTACTATACACTGTGTTCTCTCTATATATAATACTATACACTGTGTATTATATATAGATAATACTATACAATGTGTATTCTATTTAAATAATACTATACACTTTGTTTTCTATATAAATAATACTATACACTGTATATTCTATTTAAATAATACTATACACTGTGTATTCTATTTAAATAATACTATACACTGTGTATTCTATTTAAATAATACTATACACTGTGTTTTCTATATAAATAATACTATACACTGTGCATTCTATTTAAATATTACTATACACTGTGTTCTCTCTATATATAATACTATACACTGTGTTTTCTATATAAATAATACTATACACTGTGTATTCTATTTTAATAATACTATACACTGTGTATTCTATTTTAATAATACTATGCACTGTGTATTCTATTTAAATAATACTATACACGGTGTTTTCTATATAAATAATACTATACACTGTGTATTCTATTTAAATAATACTATACACTGTGTACTCTATATAAATAATACTATACACTCTTCCCTATATAAATAATACTATACACTGTGTTCTCTATATAAATAATACTATACACTGTGTCCTCTATATAAGTAATACTATACACTGTGTATTCTATATAAATAATACTATACACTGTATATTCTATTTTAATAATACTATACACTGTGTATTCTATTTTAATAATACTATACACTGTGTATTCTATATAAATAATACTATACACTGTGTATTCTATTTTAATAATACTATACACTGTGTATTCTATTTAAATAATACTATGCACAGTGTATTCTATTTTAATAATACTATACACTGTGTATTCTATTTAAATAATACTATACACTGTGTATTCTATTTTAATAATACTACGCACTGTGTATTCTATTTAAATAATACTATACACGGTGTTTTCTATATAAATAATACTATACACTGTGTATTCTATTTAAATAATACTATACAATGTGTATTCTATTTAAATAATACTATACACTGTGTTCTCTATTTAAATAATACTATACACTGTGTACTCTATATAAATAATACTATACACTCTTCTCTATATAAATAATACTATACACTGTGTTCTCTATATAAATAATACTATACACTGTGTCCTCTATATAAGTAATACTATACACTGTGTATTCTATATAAATAATACTATACACTGTATATTCTATTTAAATAATACTATACACAGTGTATTCTATTTTAATAATACTATACACTGTATATTCTATTTAAATAATACTATACACTGTGTATTCTATTTTAATAATACTATACACTGTGTATTCTATATAAATAATACTATACACTGTGTATTCTATTTTAATAATACTATACACTGTGTATTCTATATAAATAATACTATACACTGTGTATTCTATTTAAATAATACTATACAATGTGTATTCTATATAAATAATACTATACACAGTATATTCTATTTAAATAATACTATACACTGTGTATTCTATTTAAATAATACTATACACTGTGTATTCTATTTAAATAATACTATATACTGTGTTTTCTATATAAATAATACTATACACTGTGCATTCTATTTAAATATTACTATACACTGTGTTCTCTCTATATATAATACTATACACTGTGTTTTATATATAAATAATACTATACACTGTATATTCTATTTAAATAATTCTATACACTGTGTATTCTATTTAAATAATACTATACACTGTGTATTCTATTTTAATAATACTATACACTGTGTATTATATATAAATAATACTATACAATGTGTATTCTATTTAAATAATACTATACACTTTGTTTTCTATATAAATAATACTATACACTGTATATTCTATTTAAATAATACTATACACTGTGTATTCTATTTAAATAATACTATACACTGTGTATTCTATTTAAATAATACTATACACTGTGTTTTCTAAATAAATAATACTATACACTGTGCATTCTATTTAAATATTACTATACACTGTGTTCTCTCTATATATAATACTATACACTGTGTTTTCTATATAAATAATACTATACACTGTGTATTCTATTTTAATAATACTATACACTGTGTATTCTATTTTAATAATACTATGCACTGTGTATTCTATTTAAATAATACTATACACGGTGTTTTCTATATAAATAATACTATACACTGTGTATTCTATTTAAATAATACTATACAATGTGTATTCTATTTAAATAATACTATACACTGTGTTCTCTATTTAAATAATACTATACACTGTGTACTCTATATAAATAATACTATACACTCTTCCCTGTATAAATAATACTATACACTGTGTTCTCTATATAAATAATACTATACACTGTATATTCTATTTAAATAATACTATACACTGTGTATTCTATTTTAATAATACTATACACTGTGTATTCTATATAAATAATACTATACACTGTGTATTCTATTTAAATAATACTATACACTTTGTTTTCTATATAAATAATACTATACACTGTGTATTCTATTTAAATAATACTATACACTGTGTACTCTATATAAATAGTACTATACACTCTTCTCTATATATATTATACTATACACTGTGTTCTCTATATAAATAATACTATACACTGTGTCCTCTATATAAGTAATACTATACACTGTGTATTCTATATAAATAATACTATACACTGTATATTCTATTTAAATAATACTATACACTGTGTATTCTATTTAAATAATACTATACACTGTGTATTCTATTTTAATAATACTATACACTGTGTATTCTATTTAAATAATACTATACACTGTGTTTTCTATATAAATA
This sequence comes from Leptodactylus fuscus, assembly GCF_031893055.1. Taxonomy (NCBI): domain Eukaryota; kingdom Metazoa; phylum Chordata; class Amphibia; order Anura; family Leptodactylidae; genus Leptodactylus; species Leptodactylus fuscus. The sequence goes on from NW_027439809.1 coordinate 415,480, forward strand.
ATACTATACACTGTGCATTCTATTTAAATATTACTATACACTGTGTTCTCTCTATATATAATACTATACACTGTGCATTCTATTTAAATAATACTATACACTGTGTTTTATATATAAATAATACTATACACTGTATATTCTATTTAAATAATACTATACACTGTGTATTCTATTTAAATAATACTATACACTGTGTATTCTATTTAAATAATACTATACACTGTGTATTCTATTTTAATAATACTATACACTGTGTATTCTATATAAATAATACTATACAATGTGTATTCCATTTAAATAATACTATACACTGTGTTTTCTATATAAATAATACTATACACTGTGCATTCTATTTAAATATTACTATACACTGTGTTCTCTCTATATATAATATTATACTCTGTGTTTTATATATAAATAATACTATACACTGTATATTCTATTTAAATAATTCTATACACTGTGTATTCTATTTAAATAATACTATACACTGTGTATTCTATTTTAATAATACTATACACTGTGTATTATATATAAATAATACTATACAATGTGTATTCTATTTAAATAATACTATACACTGTGTTTTCTATATAAATAATACTATACACTGTGTATTCTATTTTAATAATACTATACACTTTGTATTCTATTTTAATAATACTATGCACTGTGTATTCTATTTAAATAATACTATACACTTTGTTTTCTATATAAATAATACTATACACTGTATATTCTATTTAAATAATGCTATACACTGTGTATTCTATTTAAATAATACTATACACTGTGTATTCTATTTAAATAATACTATACACTGTGTACTCTATATAAATAATACTATACACTCTTCTCTATATAAATAATACTATACACTGTGTTCTCCATATAAATAATACTATACACTGTGTCCTCTATATAAGTAATACTATACACTGTGTATTCTATATAAATAATACTATACACTGTATATTCTATTTAAATAATACTATACACTGTGTATTCTATTTTAATAATACTATACACTGTGTATTCTATATAAATAATACTATACACTTTGTTTTCTATATAAATAATACTATACACTGTGTATTCTATTTTAATAATACTATACACTGTGTATTCTATATAAATAATACTATACACTGTGTATTCTATTTTAATAATACTATACACTGTGTATTCTATTTAAATAATACTATACACTGTGTATTCTATTTAAATAATACTATACACTGTATATTCTATTTAAATAATACTATGCACAGTGTATTCTATTTTAATAATACTATACACTGTGTATTCTATTTAAATAATACTATACACTGTGTATTCTATTTTAATAATACTATGCACAGTGTATTCTATTTTAATAATACTATACACTGTGTATTCTATTTAAATAATACTATGCACTGTGTATTCTATTTTAATAATACTATGCACTGTGTATTCTATTTAATTAATACTATACACTGTGTTCTCTATATAAATAATACTATACACTGTGTCCTCTATATAAGTAATACTATACACTGTGTATTCTATATAAATAATACTATACACTGTATATTCTATTTAAATAATACTATACACAGTGTATTCTATTTTAATAATACTATACACTGTGTATTCTATTTAAATAATACTATGCACTGTGTATTCTATTTTAATAATACTATGCACTGTGTATTCTATTTAATTAATACTATACACTGTGTTTTCTATATAAATAATACTATACACTGTATATTCTATTTAAATAATACTATACACAGTGTATTCTATATAAATAATACTATACACTGTGTATTCTACTTTAATAACACTATACACTGTGTATTATATTTAAATAATACTATACACTGTGTATTCTATTTTATTAATACTATACACTGTGTATTTTATATAAATAATACAATACACTGTGTATTCTATTTAAATAATACTATACACTGTGTATTCTATTTTAATAATACTATACACTGTGTATTCTATTTAAATAATACTATACACTGTGTTTTCTATATAAATAATACTATACAATGTATATTCTATTTAAATAATACTATGCACAGTGTATTCTATTTTAATAATACTATGCACTGTGTATTCTATTTAAATAATACTATACACGGTGTTTTCTATATAAATAATACTATACACTGTGTATTCTATTTAAATAATACTATACAATGTGTATTCTATTTAAATAATACTATACACTGTGTTCTCTATTTAAATAATACTATACACTGTGTACTCTATATAAATAATACTATACACTCTTCTCTATATAAATAATACTATACACTGTGTTCTCTATATAAATAATACTATACACTGTGTCCTCTATATAAGTAATACTATACACTGTGTATTCTATATAAATAATACTATACACTGTATATTCTATTTAAATAATACTATACACAGTGTATTCTATTTTAATAATACTATACACTGTGTATTCTATTTAAATAATACTATGCACTGTGTATTCTATTTTAATAATACTATGCACTGTGTATTCTATTTAAATAATACTATACACTGTGTTTTCTATATAAATAATACTATACAATGTATATTCTATTTAAATAATACTATACACTGTGTATTCTATTTTAATAATACTATACACGGTGTATTCTATATAAATAATACTATTCACTGTGTATGCTATTTAAATAATACTATACAATGTGTATTCTATTTAAATAATACTATACACTTTGTATTCTATTTTAATAATACTATACACTGTGTATTCTATATAAATAATACTATACACTGTGTATTCTATTTTATTAATACTATATATTGTGTATTCTATTTAAATACTATACACTGTGTATTCTATTTAAATATTACTATACACTGTGTATTCTAAATAAATAATACTATACACTGTGTATTCTATATATAATACTATACACTGTGTTTTCTATTTTAATAATACTATACACTGTGTATTCTATATAAATAATACAATACACTGTGTTTTCTATATAAATAATACTATACACTGTGTATTCTATTTTAATAATACTATATACTGTGTATTCTATTTAAATAACACTATACACTGTGTATTCTATTTTAATAATACTATACACTGTGTATTCTATGTAAATAATACTATACACTGTGTTTTCTATATAAATAATACTATACACGGTGCATTCTATTTAAATATTACTATACACTGTGTTCTCTCTCTATATAATACTATACACTGTGCATTCTATTTAAATAATACTATACACTATGTTTTCTATATAAATAATACTATACACTGTGCATTCTATTTAAATATTACTATACACTGTATTCTCTCTATATATAATACTATTCACTGTGCATTCTATTTAAATAATACTATACACTGTGTTTTATATATAAATAATACTATACACTGTATATTCTATTTAAATAATACTATACACTGTGTATTCTATTTAAATAATACTATACACTGTGTTTTCTATATAAATAATACTATACACTGTATATTCTATTTAAATAATACTATACACTGTGTATTCTATTTAAATAATACTATACACTGTATTTTTTATATAAATAATACTATACACTGTGTATTCTATTTAAATAATACTATATACTGTGTTTTCTATATAAATAATACTATACACTGTGCATTCTATTTAAATATTACTATACACTGTGTTCTCTCTATATATAATACTATACACTGTGTTTTATATATAAATAATACTATACACTGTATATTCTATTTAAATAATTCTATACACTGTGTATTCTATTTAAATAATACTATACACTGTGTATTCTATTTTAATAATACTATACACTGTGTATTATATATAGATAATACTATACAATGTGTATTCTATTTAAATAATACTATACACTTTGTTTTCTATATAAATAATACTATACACTGTATATTCTATTTAAATAATACTATACACTGTGTATTCTATTTAAATAATACTATACACTGTGTATTCTATTTAAATAATACTATACACTGTGTTTTCTATATAAATAATACTATACACTGTGCATTCTATTTAAATATTACTATACACTGTGTTCTCTCTATATATAATACTATACACTGTGTTTTCTATATAAATAATACTATACACTGTGTATTCTATTTTAATAATACTATACACTGTGTATTCTATTTTAATAATACTATGCACTGTGTATTCTATTTAAATAATACTATACACGGTGTTTTCTATATAAATAATACTATACACTGTGTATTCTATTTAAATAATACTATACACTGTGTACTCTATATAAATAATACTATACACTCTTCCCTATATAAATAATACTATACACTGTGTTCTCTATATAAATAATACTATACACTGTGTCCTCTATATAAGTAATACTATACACTGTGTATTCTATATAAATAATACTATACACTGTATATTCTATTTAAATAATACTATACACTGTGTATTCTATTTTAATAATACTATACACTGTGTATTCTATATAAATAATACTATACACTGTGTATTCTATTTAAATAATACTATACACTTTGTTTTCTATATAAATTATACTATACACTGTATATTCTATTTAAATAATGCTATACACTGTGTATTCTATTTAAATAATACTATAAACTGTGTATTCTATTTAAATAATACTATACACTGTGTTTTCTATATAAATAATACTATACACTGTGCATTCTATTTAAATATTACTATACACTGTGTTCTCTCTATATATAATACTATACACTGTGCATTCTATTTAAATAATACTATACACTGTGTTTTATATATAAATAATACTATACACTGTATATTCTATTTAAATAATACTATACACTGTGTATTCTATTTAAATAATACTATACACTGTGTATTCTATTTTAATAATACTATACACTGTGTATTCTATATAAATAATACTATACAATGTGTATTCTATTTAAATAATACTATACACTGTGTTTTCTATATAAATAATACTATACACTGTGCATTCTATTTAAATATTACTATACACTGTGTTCTCTCTATATATAATATTATACACTGTGATTTATATATAAATAATACTATACACTGTATATTCTATTTAAATAATTCTATACACTGTGTATTCTATTTAAATAATACTATACACTGTGTATTCTATTTTAATAATACTATACACTGTGTATTATATATAAATAATACTATACAATGTGTATTCTATTTAAATAATACTATACACTGTGTTTTCTATATAAATAATACTATACACTGTGTATTCTATTTTAATAATATTATACACTGTGTATTCTATTTTAATAATACTATGCACTGTGTATTCTATTTAAATAATACTATACACGGTGTTTTCTATATAAATAATACTATACACTGTGTATTCTATTTAAATAATACTATACAATGTGTACTCTATATAAATAATACTATACACTCTTCCCTATATAAATAATACTATACACTGTGTTCTCTATATAAATAATACTATACACTGTGTCCTCTATATAAGTAATACTATACACTGTGTATTCTATATAAATAATACTATACACTGTATATTCTATTTAAATAATACTATACACTGTGTATTCTATTTTAATAATACTATACACTGTGTATTCTATATAAATAATACTATACACTCTGTTTTCTATATAAATAATACTATACACTGTGTATTCTATTTTAATAATACTATACACTGTGTATTCTATATAAATAATACTATACACTGTGTATTCTATTTAAATAATACTATACACTTTGTTTTCTATTTTAATAATACTATACACTGTGTATTCTATTTAAATAATACTATACACTCTTCCCTATATAAATAATACTATACACTGTATATTCTATTTAAATAATACTATACACAGTGTATTCTATTTTAATAATACTATACACTGTGTACTCTATATAAATAATACTATACACTCTTCTCTATATAAATAATACTATACACTGTGTTCTCCATATAAATAATACTATACACTGTGTCCTCTATATAAGTAATACTATACACTGTGTATTCTATATAAATAATACTATACACTGTATATTCTATTTAAATAATACTATACACTGTGTATTCTATTTTAATAATTTTATACACTGTGTATTCTATATAAATAATACTATACACTGTGTTTTCTATATAAATAATACTATACACTGTGTATTCTATTTTAATAATACTATACACTGTGTATTCTATATAAATAATACTATACACTGTGTATTCTATTTTAATAATACTATACACTGTGTTTTCTATTTAAATAATACTATACACTGTGTATTCTTTTTAAATAATACTATACACTGTATATTCTATTTAAATAATACTATGCACAGTGTATTTTATTTTAATAATACTATACACTGTGTATTCTATTTAAATAATACTATACACTGTGTATTCTATTTTAATAATACTATACACTGTGTATTCTATTTAAATAATACTATACACTGTGTTTTCTATATAAATAATACTATACACTGTGCATTCTATTTAAATATTACTATACACTGTGTTCTCTCTATATATAATACTATACACTGCGTTTTATATATAAATAATACTATACACTGTATATTCTATTTAAATAATACTATACACTGTGTATTCTATTTAAATAATACTATACACTGTGTATTCTATTTTAATAATACTATACACTGTGTATTCTATATAAATAATACTATACAATGTGTATTCTATTTAAATAATACTATACACTGTGTTTTCTATATAAATAATACTATACACTGTGCATTCTATTTAAATATTACTATACACTGTGTATTATATATAAATAATACTATACAATGTGTATTCTATTTAAATAATACTATACACTTTGTTTTCTATATAAATAATACTATACACTGTGTATTCTATTTTAATAATACTATACACTGTGTATTCTATTTTAATAATACTATGCACTGTGTATTCTATTTAAATAATACTATACACGGTGTTTTCTATATAAATAATACTATACACTGTGTATTCTAGTTAAATAATACTATACAATGTGTATTCTATTTAAATAATACTATACACTGTGTTCTCTATTTAAATAATACTATACACTGTGTACTCTATATAAATAATACTATACACTCTTCCCTATATAAATAATACTATACACTGTGTTCTCTATATAAATAATACTATACACTGTGTCCTCTATATAAGTAATACTATACACTGTGTATTCTATATAAATAATACTATACACTGTATATTCTATTTAAATAATACTATACACTGTGTATTTTATTTTAATAATACTATACATTGTGTATTCTATATAAATAATACTATACACTGTGTTTTCTATATAAATAATACTATACACTGTGTATTCTATTTTAATAATACTATACACTGTGTATTCTATTTTAATAATACTATACACTGTGTATTCTATATAAATAATACTATACACTGTGTATTCTATTTAAATAATACTATACACTTTGTGTTCTATATAAATAATACTATACACTGTATATTCTATTTAAATAATGCTATACACTGTGTATTCTATTTAAATAATACTATACACTGTGTATTCTATTTAAATAATACTATACACTGAGAACTCTATATAAATAATACTATACACTCTTCTCTATATAAATAATACTATACACTGTGTTCTCTACATAAATAATACTATACACTGTGTCCTCTATATAAGTAATACTATACACTGTGTATTCTATATAAATAATACTATACACTGTATATTCTATTTAAATAATACTATACACTGTGTATTCTATTTAAATAATACTATACACTGTGTATTCTATTTTAATAATACTATACACTGTGTATTCTATTTAAATAATACTATACACTGTGTTTTCTATATAAATAATACTATACACTGTGCATTCTATTTAAATATTACTATACACTGTGTTCTCTCTATATATAATACTATACACTGTGCATTCTATTTAAATAATACTATACACTGTGTTTTATATATAAATAATACTATACACTGTATATTCTATTTAAATAATACTATACACTGTGTATTCTATTTAAATAATACTATACACTGTGTATTCTATTTTAATAATACTATACACTGTGTATTCTATATAAATAATACTATACACAGTGTATTCTATTTTAATAATACTATACACTGTGTACTCTATATAAATAATACTATACACTCTTCTCTATATAAATAATACTATACACTGTGTTCTCCATATAAATAATACTATACACTGTGTCCTCTATATAAGTAATACTATACACTGTGTATTCTATATAAATAATACTATACACTGTATATTCTATTTAAATAATACTATACACTGTGTATTCTATTTTAATAATTTTATACACTGTGTATTCTATATAAATAATACTATACACTGTGTTTTCTATATAAATAATACTATACACTGTGTATTCTATTTTAATAATACTATACACTGTGTATTCTATATAAATAATACTATACACTGTGTATTCTATTTTAATAATACTATACACTGTGTTTTCTATTTAAATAATACTATACACTGTGTATTCTTTTTAAATAATACTATACACTGTATATTCTATTTAAATAATACTATGCACAGTGTATTTTATTTTAATAATACTATACACTGTGTATTCTATTTAAATAATACTATACACTGTGTATTCTATTTTAATAATACTATACACTGTGTATTCTATTTAAATAATACTATACACTGTGTTTTCTATATAAATAATACTATACACTGTGCATTCTATTTAAATATTACTATACACTGTGTTCTCTCTATATATAATACTATACACTGTGTTTTATATATAAATAATACTATACACTGTATATTCTATTTAAATAATACTATACACTGTGTATTCTATTTAAATAATACTATACACTGTGTATTCTATTTTAATAATACTATACACTGTGTATTCTATATAAATAATACTATACAATGTGTATTCTATTTAAATAATACTATACACTGTGTTTTCTATATAAATAATACTATACACTGTGCATTCTATTTAAATATTACTATACACTGTGTATTATATATAAATAATACTATACAATGTGTATTCTATTTAAATAATACTATACACTTTGTTTTCTATATAAATAATACTATACACTGTGTATTCTATTTTAATAATACTATACACTGTGTATTCTATTTTAATAATACTATGCACTGTGTATTCTATTTAAATAATACTATACACGGTGTTTTCTATATAAATAATACTATACACTGTGTATTCTAGTTAAATAATACTATACAATGTGTATTCTATTTAAATAATACTATACACTGTGTTCTCTATTTAAATAATACTATACACTGTGTACTCTATATAAATAATACTATACACTCTTCCCTATATAAATAATACTATACACTGTGTTCTCTATATAAATAATACTATACACTGTGTCCTCTATATAAGTAATACTATACACTGTGTATTCTATATAAATAATACTATACACTGTATATTCTATTTAAATAATACTATACACTGTGTATTTTATTTTAATAATACTATACATTGTGTATTCTATATAAATAATACTATACACTGTGTTTTCTATATAAATAATACTATACACTGTGTATTCTATTTTAATAATACTATACACTGTGTATTCTATTTTAATAATACTATACACTGTGTATTCTATATAAATAATACTATACACTGTGTATTCTATTTAAATAATACTATACACTTTGTGTTCTATATAAATAATACTATACACTGTATATTCTATTTAAATAATGCTATACACTGTGTATTCTATTTAAATAATACTATACACTGTGTATTCTATTTAAATAATACTATACACTGAGAACTCTATATAAATAATACTATACACTCTTCTCTATATAAATAATACTATACACTGTGTTCTCTACATAAATAATACTATACACTGTGTCCTCTATATAAGTAATACTATACACTGTGTATTCTATATAAATAATACTATACACTGTATATTCTATTTAAATAATACTATACACTGTGTATTCTATTTAAATAATACTATACACTGTGTATTCTATTTTAATAATACTATACACTGTGTATTCTATTTAAATAATACTATACACTGTGTTTTCTATATAAATAATACTATACACTGTGCATTCTATTTAAATATTACTATACACTGTGTTCTCTCTATATATAATACTATACACTGTGCATTCTATTTAAATAATACTATACACTGTGTTTTATATATAAATAATACTATACACTGTATATTCTATTTAAATAATACTATACACTGTGTATTCTATTTAAATAATACTATACACTGTGTATTCTATTTTAATAATACTATACACTGTGTATTCTATATAAATAATACTATACAATGTGTATTCTATTTAAATAATACTATACACTGTGTTTTCTATATATATAATTCTATACACTGTGCATTCTATTTAAATATTACTATACACTGTGTTCTCTCTCTATATAATACTATACACTGTGCATTCTATTTAAATAATACTATACACTGTCTTTTATATATAAATAATACTATACACTGTATATTCTATTTAAATAATACTATACACTGTGTATTCTATTTAAATAATACTATACACTGTGTATTCTATTTTAATAATACTATACACTGTGTATTCTATTTAAATAATACTATACACTGTGTTTTCTATATAAATAATACTATACACTGTATATTCTATTTAAATAATACTATACAATGTGTATTCTATATAAATAATACTATACACAGTATATTCTATTTAAATAATACTATACACTGTGTATTCTATTTAAATAATACTATACACTGTGTATTCTATTTAAATAATACTATATACTGTGTTTTCTATATAAATAATACTATACACTGTGCATTCTATTTAAATATTACTATACACTGTGTTCTCTCTATATATAATACTATACACTGTGTTTTATATATAAATAATACTATACACTGTATATTCTATTTAAATAATTCTATACACTGTGTATTCTATTTAAATAATACTATACACTGTGTATTCTATTTTAATAATACTATACACTGTGTATTATATATAAATAATACTATACAATGTGTATTCTATTTAAATAATACTATACACTTTGTTTTCTATATAAATAATACTATACACTGTATATTCTATTTAAATAATACTATACACTGTGTATTCTATTTAAATAAAACTATACACTGTGTATTCTATTTAAATAATACTATACACTGTGTTTTCTATATAAATAATACTATACACTGTGTATTCTATATAAATAATACTATACACTGTGTATTCTATTTTAATAATACTATACACTGTGTATTCTATTTTAATAATACTATGCACTGTGTATTCTATTTAAATAATACTATACACGGTGTTTTCTATATAAATAATACTATACACTGTGTATTCTATTTTAATAATACTATGCACTGTGTATTCTATTTAAATAATACTATACACGGTGTTTTCTATATAAATAATACTATACACTGTGTATTCTATTTAAATAATACTATACAATGTGTATTCTATTTAAATAATACTATACACTGTGTTCTCTATTTAAATAATACTATACACTGTGTACTCTATATAAATAATACTATACACTCTTCCCTATATAAATAATACTATACACTGTGTTCTCTATATAAATAATACTATACACTGTGTCCTCTATATAAGTAATACTATACACTGTGTATTCTATATAAATAATACTATACACTGTATATTCTATTTAAATAATACTATACACTGTGTATTCTATTTAAATAATACTATACACTGTGTATTCTATTTTAATAATACTATACACTGTGTATTCTATTTAAATAATACTATACACTGTGTTTTCTATATAAATAATACTATACACTGTGCATTCTATTTAAATATTACTATACACTGTGTTCTCTCTATATATAATACTATACACTGTGCATTCTATTTAAATAATACTATACACTGTGTTTTATATATAAATAATACTATACACTGTATATTCTATTTAAATAATACTATACACTGTGTATTCTATTTAAATAATACTATACACTGTGTATTCTACTTAAATAATACTATACACTGTGTATTCTATTTTAATAATACTATACACTGTGTATTCTATATAAATAATACTATACAATGTGTATTCTATTTAAATAATACTATACACTGTGTTTTCTATATAAATAATGCTATACACTGTGCATTCTATTTAAATATTACTATACACTGTGTTCTCTCTATATATAATATTATACTCTGTGTTTTATATATAAATAATACTATACACTGTATATTCTATTTAAATAATTTTATACACTGTGTATTCTATTTAAATAATACTATACACTGTGTATTCTATTTTAATAATACTATACACTGTGTATTATATATAAATAATACTATACAATGTGTATTCTATTTAAATAATACTATACACTGTGTTTTCTATATAAATAATACTATACACTGTGCATTCTATTTAAATATTACTATACACTGTGTATTATATATAAATAATACTATACAATGTGTATTCTATTTAAATAATACTATACACTTTGTTTTCTATATAAATAATACTATACACTGTGTATTCTATTTTAATAATACTATACACTGTGTATTCTATTTTAATAATACTATGCACTGTGTATTCTATTTAAATAATACTATACACGGTGTTTTCTATATAAATAATACTATACACTGTGTATTCTAGTTAAATAATACTATACAATGTGTATTCTATTTAAATAATACTATACACTGTGTTCTCTATTTAAATAATACTATACACTGTGTACTCTATATAAATAATACTATACACTCTTCCCTATATAAATAATACTATACACTGTGTTCTCTATATAAATAATACTATACACTGTGTCCTCTATATAAGTAATACTATACACTGTGTATTCTATATAAATAATACTATACACTGTATATTCTATTTAAATAATACTATACACTGTGTATTTTATTTTAATAATACTATACATTGTGTATTCTATATAAATAATACTATACACTGTGTTTTCTATATAAATAATACTATACACTGTGTATTCTATTTTAATAATACTATACACTGTGTATTCTATTTTAATAATACTATACACTGTGTATTCTATATAAATAATACTATACACTGTGTATTCTATTTAAATAATACTATACACTTTGTGTTCTATATAAATAATACTATACACTGTATATTCTATTTAAATAATGCTATACACTGTGTATTCTATTTAAATAATACTATACACTGTGTATTCTATTTAAATAATACTATACACTGAGAACTCTATATAAATAATACTATACACTCTTCTCTATATAAATAATACTATACACTGTGTTCTCTACATAAATAATACTATACACTGTGTCCTCTATATAAGTAATACTATACACTGTGTATTCTATATAAATAATACTATACACTGTATATTCTATTTAAATAATACTATACACTGTGTATTCTATTTAAATAATACTATACACTGTGTATTCTATTTTAATAATACTATACACTGTGTATTCTATTTAAATAATACTATACACTGTGTTTTCTATATAAATAATACTATACACTGTGCATTCTATTTAAATATTACTATACACTGTGTTCTCTCTATATATAATACTATACACTTTGCATTCTATTTAAATAATACTATACACTGTGTTTTATATATAAATAATACTATACACTGTATATTCTATTTAAATAATACTATACACTGTGTATTCTATTTAAATAATACTATACACTGTGTATTCTATTTTAATAATACTATACACTGTGTATTCTATATAAATAATACTATACAATGTGTATTCTATTTAAATAATACTATACACTGTGTTTTCTATATATATAATTCTATACACTGTGCATTCTATTTAAATATTACTATACACTGTGTTCTCTCTCTATATAATACTATACACTGTGCATTCTATTTAAATAATACTATACACTGTCTTTTATATATAAATAATACTATACACTGTATATTCTATTTAAATAATACTATACACTGTGTATTCTATTTAAATAATACTATACACTGTGTATTCTATTTTAATAATACTATACACTGTGTATTCTATTTAAATAATACTATACACTGTGTTTTCTATATAAATAATACTATACACTGTATATTCTATTTAAATAATACTATACAATGTGTATTCTATATAAATAATACTATACACAGTATATTCTATTTAAATAATACTATACACTGTGTATTCTATTTAAATAATACTATACACTGTGTATTCTATTTAAATAATACTATATACTGTGTTTTCTATATAAATAATACTATACACTGTGCATTCTATTTAAATATTACTATACACTGTGTTCTCTCTATATATAATACTATACACTGTGTTTTATATATAAATAATACTATACACTGTATATTCTATTTAAATAATTCTATACACTGTGTATTCTATTTAAATAATACTATACACTGTGTATTCTATTTTAATAATACTATACACTGTGTATTATATATAAATAATACTATACAATGTGTATTCTATTTAAATAATACTATACACTTTGTTTTCTATATAAATAATACTATACACTGTATATTCTATTTAAATAATACTATACACTGTGTATTCTATTTAAATAAAACTATACACTGTGTATTCTATTTAAATAATACTATACACTGTGTTTTCTATATAAATAATACTATACACTGTGTATTCTATATAAATAATACTATACACTGTGTATTCTATTTTAATAATACTATACACTGTGTATTCTATTTTAATAATACTATGCACTGTGTATTCTATTTAAATAATACTATACACGGTGTTTTCTATATAAATAATACTATACACTGTGTATTCTATTTTAATAATACTATGCACTGTGTATTCTATTTAAATAATACTATACACGGTGTTTTCTATATAAATAATACTATACACTGTGTATTCTATTTAAATAATACTATACAATGTGTATTCTATTTAAATAATACTATACACTGTGTTCTCTATTTAAATAATACTATACACTGTGTACTCTATATAAATAATACTATACACTCTTCCCTATATAAATAATACTATACACTGTGTTCTCTATATAAATAATACTATACACTGTGTCCTCTATATAAGTAATACTATACACTGTGTATTCTATATAAATAATACTATACACTGTATATTCTATTTAAATAATACTATACACTGTGTATTCTATTTAAATAATACTATACACTGTGTATTCTATTTTAATAATACTATACACTGTGTATTCTATTTAAATAATACTATACACTGTGTTTTCTATATAAATAATACTATACACTGTGCATTCTATTTAAATATTACTATACACTGTGTTCTCTCTATATATAATACTATACACTGTGCATTCTATTTAAATAATACTATACACTGTGTTTTATATATAAATAATACTATACACTGTATATTCTATTTAAATAATACTATACACTGTGTATTCTATTTAAATAATACTATACACTGTGTATTCTACTTAAATAATACTATACACTGTGTATTCTATTTTAATAATACTATACACTGTGTATTCTATATAAATAATACTATACAATGTGTATTCTATTTAAATAATACTATACACTGTGTTTTCTATATAAATAATGCTATACACTGTGCATTCTATTTAAATATTACTATACACTGTGTTCTCTCTATATATAATATTATACTCTGTGTTTTATATATAAATAATACTATACACTGTATATTCTATTTAAATAATTTTATACACTGTGTATTCTATTTAAATAATACTATACACTGTGTATTCTATTTTAATAATACTATACACTGTGTATTATATATAAATAATACTATACAATGTGTATTCTATTTAAATAATACTATACACTGTGTTTTCTATATAAATAATACTATACACTGTGCATTCTATTTAAATATTACTATACACTGTGAATTATATATAAATAATACTATACAATGTGTATTCTATTTAAATAATACTATACACTTTGTTTTCTATATAAATAATACTATACACTGTGTATTCTATTTTAATAATACTATACACTGTGTATTCTATTTTAATAATACTATGCACTGTGTATTCTATTTAAATAATACTATACACGGTGTTTTCTATATAAATAATACTATACACTGTGTATTCTAGTTAAATAATACTATACAATGTGTATTCTATTTAAATAATACTATACACTGTGTTCTCTATTTAAATAATACTATACACTGTGTACTCTATATAAATAATACTATACACTCTTCCCTATATAAATAATACTATACACTGTGTTCTCTATATAAATAATACTATACACTGTGTCCTCTATATAAGTAATACTATACACTGTGTATTCTATATAAATAATACTATACACTGTATATTCTATTTAAATAATACTATACACTGTGTATTTTATTTTAATAATACTATACACTGTGTATTCTATTTTAATAATACTATACACTGTGTTTTCTATATAAATAATACTATACACTGTGTATTCTATTTTAATAATACTATACACTGTGTATTCTATTTTAATAATACTATACACTGTGTATTCTATATAAATAATACTATACACTGTGTATTCTATTTAAATAATACTATACACTTTGTTTTCTATATAAATAATACTATACACTGTATATTCTATTTAAATAATGCTATACACTGTGTATTCTATTTAAATAATACTATACACTGTGTATTCTATTTAAATAATACTATACACTGAGAACTCTATATAAATAATACTATACACTCTTCTCTATATAAATAATACTATACACTGTGTTCTCTACATAAATAATACTATACACTGTGTCCTCTATATAAGTAATACTATACACTGTGTATTCTATATAAATAATACTATACACTGTATATTCTATTTAAATAATACTATACACTGTGTATTCTATTTAAATAATACTATACACTGTGTATTCTATTTTAATAATACTATACACTGTGTATTCTATTTAAATAATACTATACACTGTGTTTTCTATATAAATAATACTATACACTGTGCATTCTATTTAAATATTACTATACACTGTGTTCTCTCTATATATAATACTATACACTGTGCATTCTATTTAAATAATACTATACACTGTGTTTTATATATAAATAATACTATACACTGTATATTCTATTTAAATAATACTATACACTGTGTATTCTATTTAAATAATACTATACACTGTGTATTCTATTTTAATAATACTATACACTGTGTATTCTATATAAATAATACTATACAATGTGTATTCTATTTAAATAATACTATACACTGTGTTTTCTATATATATAATTCTATACACTGTGCATTCTATTTAAATATTACTATACACTGTGTTCTCTCTCTATATAATACTATACACTGTGCATTCTATTTAAATAATACTATACACTGTCTTTTATATATAAATAATACTATACACTGTATATTCTATTTAAATAATACTATACACTGTGTATTCTATTTAAATAATACTATACACTGTGTATTCTATTTTAATAATACTATACACTGTGTATTCTATTTAAATAATACTATACACTGTGTTTTCTATATAAATAATACTATACACTGTATATTCTATTTAAATAATACTATACAATGTGTATTCTATATAAATAATACTATACACAGTATATTCTATTTAAATAATACTATACACTGTGTATTCTATTTAAATAATACTATACACTGTGTATTCTATTTAAATAATACTATATACTGTGTTTTCTATATAAATAATACTATACACTGTGCATTCTATTTAAATATTACTATACACTGTGTTCTCTCTATATATAATACTATACACTGTGTTTTATATGTAAATAATACTATACACTGTGTATTCTATTTTAATAATACTATACACTGTGTATTATATATAAATAATACTATACAATGTGTATTCTATTTAAGTAATACTATACACTTTGTTTTCTATATAAATAATACTATACACTGTATATTCTATTTAAATAATACTATACACTGTGTATTCTATTTAAATAAAACTATACACTGTGTATTCTATTTAAATAATACTATACACTGTGTTTTCTATATAAATAATACTATACACTGTGTATTCTATATAAATAATACTATACACTGTGTATTCTATTTTAATAATACTATACACTGTGTATTCTATTTTAATAATACTATGCACTGTGTATTCTATTTAAATAATACTATACACGGTGTTTTCTATATAAATAATACTATACACTGTGTATTCTATTTTAATAATACTATGCACTGTGTATTCTATTTAAATAATACTATACACGGTGTTTTCTATATAAATAATACTATACACTGTGTATTCTATTTAAATAATACTATACAATGTGTATTCTATTTAAATAATACTATACACTGTGTTCTCTATTTAAATAATACTATACACTGTGTACTCTATATAAATAATACTATACACTCTTCCCTATATAAATAATACTATACACTGTGTTCTCTATATAAATAATACTATACACTGTGTCCTCTATATAAGTAATACTATACACTGTGTATTCTATATAAATAATACTATACACTGTATATTCTATTTAAATAATACTATACACTGTGTATTCTATTTAAATAATACTATACACTGTGTATTCTATTTTAATAATACTATACACTGTGTATTCTATTTAAATAACACTATACACTGTGTTTTCTATATAAATAATACTATACACTGTGCATTCTATTTAAATATTACTATACACTGTGTTCTCTCTATATATAATACTATACACTGTGCATTCTATTTAAATAATACTATACACTGTGTTTTATATATAAATAATACTATACACTGTATATTCTATTTAAATAATACTATACACTGTGTATTCTATTTAAATAATACTATACACTGTGTATTCTACTTAAATAATACTATACACTGTGTATTCTATTTTAATAATACTATACACTGTGTATTCTATATAAATAATACTATACAATGTGTATTCTATTTAAATAATACTATACACTGTGTTTTCTATATAAATAATGCTATACACTGTGCATTCTATTTAAATATTACTATACACTGTGTTCTCTCTATATATAATATTATACTCTGTGTTTTATATATAAATAATACTATACACTGTATATTCTATTTAAATAATTTTATACACTGTGTATTCTATTTAAATAATACTATACACTGTGTATTCTATTTTAATAATACTATACACTGTGTATTATATATAAATAATACTATACAATGTGTATTCTATTTAAATAATACTATACACTGTGTTTTCTATATAAATAATACTATACACTGTGTATTCTATTTTAATAATACTATACACTTTGTATTCTATTTTAATAATACTATGCACTTTGTATTCTATTTAAATAATACTATACACGGTGTTTTCTATATAAATAATACTATGCACTGTGTATTCTATTTAAATAATACTATACAATGTGTACTCTATATAAATAATACTATACACTCTTCCCTATATAAATAATACTATACACTGTGTTCTCTATATAAATAATACTATACACTGTGTCCTCTATATAAGTAATACTATACACTGTGTATTCTATATAAATAATACTATACACTGTATATTCAATTTAAATAATACTATACACTGTGTATTCTATTTTAATAATACTATACACTGTGTATTCTATATAAATAATACTATACACTGTGTTTTCTATATAAATAATACTATACACTGTGTATTCTATTTTAATAATACTATACACTGTGTATTCTATATAAATAATACTATACAGTGTGTATTCTATTTAAATAATACTATACACTTTGTTTTCTATATAAATAATACTATACACTGTATATTCTATTTAAATAATGCTATACACTGTGTATTCTATTTAAATAATACTATACACTGTGTATTCTATTTAAATAATACTATACACTGTGTACTCTATATAAATAATAATATACACTCTTCTCTATATAAATAATACTATACACTGTGTTCTCCATATAAATAATACTATACACTGTGTCCTCTATATAAGTAATACTATACACTGTGTATTCTATATAAATAATACTATACACTGTATATTCTATTTAAATAATACTATACACTGTGTATTCTATTTTAATAATACTATACACTGTGTATTCTATATAAATAATACTATACACTGTGTTTTCTATATAAATAATACTATACACTGTGTATTCTATTTTAATAATACTATACACTGTGTATTCTATATAAATAATACTATACACTGTGTATTCTATTTTAATAATACTATACACTGTGTATTCTATTTAAATAATACTATACACTGTGTATTCTATTTAAATAATACTATACACTGTATATTCTATTTAAATAATACTATGCACAGTGTATTCTATTTTAATAATACTATGCACTGTGTATTCTATTTAAATAATACTATACACGGTGTTTTCTATATAAATAATACTATACACTGTGTATTCTATTTAAATAATACTATACAATGTGTATTCTATTTAAATAATACTATACACTGTGTTCTCTATTTAAATAATACTATACACTGTGTACTCTATATAAATAATACTATACACTCTTCTCTATATAAATAATACTATACACTGTGTTCTCTATATAAATAATACTATACACTGTGTCCTCTATATAAGTAATACTATACACTGTGTATTCTATATAAATAATACTATACACTGTATATTCTATTTAAATAATACTATACACAGTGTATTCTATTTTAATAATACTATACACTGTGTATTCTATTTAAATAATACTATGCACTGTGTATTCTATTTTAATAATACTATGCACTGTGTATTCTATTTAAATAATACTATACACTGTGTTTTCTATATAAATAATACTATACAATGTATATTCTATTTAAATAATACTATACACTGTGTATTCTATTTTAATAATACTATACACGGTGTATTCTATATAAATAATACTATACACTGTGTATGCTATTTAAATAATACTATACACTGTGTATTCTATTTAAATAATACTATACACTTTGTATTCTATTTTAATAATACTATACACTGTGTATTCTATATAAATAATACTATACACTGTGTATTCTATTTTAATAATACTATATATTGTGTATTCTATTTAAATACTATACACTGTGTATTCTATTTAAATATTACTA
This sequence comes from Leptodactylus fuscus, assembly GCF_031893055.1. Lineage (NCBI taxonomy): Eukaryota > Metazoa > Chordata > Amphibia > Anura > Leptodactylidae > Leptodactylus > Leptodactylus fuscus. The sequence continues at coordinate 436,886 of NW_027439809.1, forward strand.
TACACTGTGTATTCTAAATAAATAATACTATACACTGTGTATTCTATATATAATACTATACACTGTGTTTTCTATTTTAATAATACTATACACTGTGTATTCTATATAAATAATACAATACACTGTGTTTTCTATATAAATAATACTATACACTGTGTATTCTATTTTAATAATACTATATACTGTGTATTCTATTTAAATAACACTATACACTGTGTATTCTATTTTAATAATACTATACACTGTGTATTCTATGTAAATAATACTATACACTGTGTTTTCTATATAAATAATACTATACACGGTGCATTCTATTTAAATATTACTATACACTGTGTTCTCTCTCTATATAATACTATACACTGTGCATTCTATTTAAATAATACTATACACTATGTTTTCTATATAAATAATACTATACACTGTGCATTCTATTTAAATATTACTATACACTGTATTCTCTCTATATATAATACTATTCACTGTGCATTCTATTTAAATAATACTATACACTGTGTTTTATATATAAATAATACTATACACTGTATATTCTATTTAAATAATACTATACACTGTGTATTCTATTTAAATAATACTATACACTGTGTATTCTATTTTAATAATACTATACACTGTGTATTCTATATAAATAATACTATACACTGTGCATTCTATTTAAATAATACTATACACTGTGTTTTCTATATAAATAATACTATACACTGTATATTCTATTTAAATAATACTATACACTGTGTATTCTATTTAAATAATACTATACACTGTATTTTTTTATATAAATAATACTATACACTGTGTATTCTATTTAAATAATACTATATACTGTGTTTTCTATATAAATAATACTATACACTGTGCATTCTATTTAAATATTACTATGTCACGGAGCAAAGGTATACGTCTTCCTCCGGATGGTCTTTTGAATCAACACGGACGCAAGAGGTCGGGAGACAACAGCAATTTATTGTAATCCACAAAGTTAGTAGCCAGCGGCGGTCACATCAACCGTAATAACAATAAGTCCACAGAAGTCACAATCCAATGATAACTTTGGTTCCTTGGTCCTGTAACTATATCCTGGCTCTCTGCAGAGCTGTGCACAGGCCGGCTAACTCATACTAACTGCAAGCTACAACTATATACTAAAACTGTTACTTCCTCTATCTGTGGGTGGGAAGGGCTGAGTCACAGATCCTTCCCCCCTCACCTATACCAAGGAGAGCAGACTCCCTGTCTACTATGGACAATGCACCGTCCAACATCTTCTTGGAGACACTGATCAGATTATCTCCACCCATTGTCCTCACTGGTCCTCACTAGTTAGAGGTATTTGCATACAATGTGCTAACACACTAGACCCTAATCAGCCAACTACACATTGATGTATATAACAGGTTAGAGAATACATTCCACATGAAATATATATTACACATTGCCTATAGTATAGACTCTAACCATCCCGTGACAACCCCTCCCCCTCTCAAAACATGTGCATGACACAATTGGCCTACACAGGTAAATTGGGGAATGCACATCAGTCTCTATAGCTCATATTTCCTCCTGCCGGGATAACCCATCTGCGTTCTGGTGTTGGTTCCCTCGGCGGTACTGAATGGTAAAGTTGTAGAGTTGAAGGGCTGGCATCTGGCAAAAAATCCGGTCGATCCATGTTGGCGTCTCTCTGAGCTTGGCTTCGGGTCACTGCTCCCACAAAATGGCACTGTAGATTTCCAACATCGTTGCCTAACAGAACATCGGCCGGCAGCCCGCTCATCACACCAATTGTGCATCGTTTTGGTCCATAACCATAGTCAAGTTCCACGGTAGCTTTAGGAATACGTCTCCGAGTACCCTCTGCCAACTCGATAGAAATGCCAGGGCCCTCCTCTAGGGCCTCAGGTCGCACAACTCGGGGGTCCGCTACCGTTAGGAAAGCTCCCGAGTCCCGGAATCCAACAACTGTTCGGCCATCCAGTAGGACCTCCTGCAAGTGCTTCCGCTGAAGGTTTGCAGGATGTGTGGCAGAAGGCTGAATCCCATAGACCCCTGGAGGTGGAACAGATGGGTCATTCATGGAGTCATCTGGACATGGGGCCAAACTTTCTGTCCTAGGGGTGGTTCCCAGGTAGTGAATAGGCCGAGATGCCACGGTGGCCCGTGCCCCCATGTTAACAGGGCAACTAGCTTGCAAATGTCCAGGCCGCCCGCAACCAAAACATCTGCGCTCTAGCATTCTTCCAGTAGGTCGTTGTCTAGGGACAGGGTTGTTCATAGCTGGAGGCCGATGGGCTGGGGCAAGGGTAGAGGGGAAATTGTAATCCTGAGGCCGGGCACGAAAGGTGGGTGGCTGGCTGAAGGGTGTCTGGCGGACTGTGGTAGTTTTCCGCTCCTCTGCAAACAACCTCTTCCACTGCGGCTTGATGGTCAGGCCCTCATCTGCAAGAGAAGCAGCTTGCTCAACTGTGGCTGGGTTCCGTTCCAGCACCCACTCACGGATCTCAGCGGGGCACTGGGAAAAGAACTGTTCCTTAAGTATGACTTGGAGGATCTTATCGACTGTGACAGCCTCCTCTCCTTCTAGCCAGCGCTTGCATGCTTGCTTCAACTTGTGGGCGAACATGTGGAAGGAGCTTCCCCCATTGTAAGACAAAGAGCGGAACTGAACTCGGTAGGACTCTGGAGTGACTGCATAATACTTCTGCACCGCTCTTTTAATGGCCTCATAGTCCCGCTGATCACTAGGGTCCATGGCTCTGAGAGCTTCCGCAGCCCCATCTCGTAGGTGCCCCACCAGATACCGGACCCAATCCTTCTCTGGGACTTCCATCAGGTGGCACTGGTGTTCGAAGTCCTGAAAATATCCATCAACATCCCCAGCCGCTTCATCAAAGGTCTTGAAGTGTTTATGGGAGACATATGGTGGTTCTCTCACTGTTGGGCTGGGGGTCGACGTTTGATTATAATTCCGCGCAGTTATCTCAGCCATTCGCATTTCATGCGCCATTCTTTCCTTTTCATGCGCCATTCTCTGTTCCTCCTTCTCCGTTTCCTGAGCCCTCTGTAACGCTCTACTCCTTTGCTCTGCAGTTGCTCCTAGCCCCAGCACTGCCAATTCCTCCTCATACAAAACAACCCATCTGCTCTTTTGGGTCTGTACCTGCCACTCCCGTATCTCTACTGTCTCCTGGGGGCAGCCCTCCTCATGGTCGCTTTGCAGGGTCATCTCCTCCAGTGCCTCGATCAGTTGCTCTTTCGTTCTTCCCTGGTAACTCAGGTTTAGTTCCCGGGCCCTTACTTGTAGACTTGCCATAGTCCAGTTCCTGTATTCTGAGGTTGTGGCTCCATTAATCGCTGAGCTGCTGTAGTCCATCTCGCTGTCCGCTGTTGATCCCACCGCTGCCAACCAGTTGTCACGGAGCAAAGGTATACGTCTTCCTCCGGATGGTCTTTTGAATCAACACGGACGCAAGAGGTCGGGAGACAACAGCAATTTATTGTAATCCACAAAGTTAGTAGCCAGCGGCGGTCACATCAACCGTAATAACAATAAGTCCACAGAAGTCACAATCCAATGATAACTTTGGTTCCTTGGTCCTGTAACTATATCCTGGCTCTCTGCAGAGCTGTGCACAGGCCGGCTAACTCATACTAACTGCAAGCTACAACTATATACTAAAACTGTTACTTCCTCTATCTGTGGGTGGGAAGGGCTGAGTCACAGATCCTTCCCCCCTCACCTATACCAAGGAGAGCAGACTCCCTGTCTACTATGGACAATGCACCGTCCAACATCTTCTTGGAGACACTGATCAGATTATCTCCACCCATTGTCCTCACTGGTCCTCACTAGTTAGAGGTATTTGCATACAATGTGCTAACACACTAGACCCTAATCAGCCAACTACACATTGATGTATATAACAGGTTAGAGAATACATTCCACATGAAATATATATTACACATTGCCTATAGTATAGACTCTAACCATCCCGTGACATACTATACACTGTGTTCTCTCTATATATAATACTATACACTGTGTTTTATATATAAATAATACTATACACTGTATATTCTATTTAAATAATTCTATACACTGTGTATTCTATTTAAATAATACTATACACTGTGTATTCTATTTTAATAATACTATACACTGTGTATTATATATAGATAATACTATACAATGTGTATTCTATTTAAATAATACTATACACTTTGTTTTCTATATAAATAATACTATACACTGTATATTCTATTTAAATAATACTATACACTGTGTATTCTATTTAAATAATACTATACACTGTGTATTCTATTTAAATAATACTATACACTGTGTTTTCTATATAAATAATACTATACACTGTGCATTCTATTTAAATATTACTATACACTGTGTTCTCTCTATATATAATACTATACACTGTGTTTTCTATATAAATAATACTATACACTGTGTATTCTATTTTAATAATACTATACACTGTGTATTCTATTTTAATAATACTATGCACTGTGTATTCTATTTAAATAATACTATACACGGTGTTTTCTATATAAATAATACTATACACTGTGTATTCTATTTAAATAATACTATACACTGTGTACTCTATATAAATAATACTATACACTCTTCCCTATATAAATAATACTATACACTGTGTTCTCTATATAAATAATACTATACACTGTGTCCTCTATATAAGTAATACTATACACTGTGTATTCTATATAAATAATACTATACACTGTATATTCTATTTAAATAATACTATACACTGTGTATTCTATTTTAATAATACTATACACTGTGTATTCTATATAAATAATACTATACACTGTGTATTCTATTTAAATAATACTATACACTTTGTTTTCTATATAAATTATACTATACACTGTATATTCTATTTAAATAATGCTATACACTGTGTATTCTATTTAAATAATACTATAAACTGTGTATTCTATTTAAATAATAATATACACTGTGTTTTCTATATAAATAATACTATACACTGTGCATTCTATTTAAATATTACTATACACTGTGTTCTCTCTATATATAATACTATACACTGTGCATTCTATTTAAATAATACTATACACTGTGTTTTATATATAAATAATACTATACACTGTATATTCTATTTAAATAATACTATACACTGTGTATTCTATTTAAATAATACTATACACTGTGTATTCTATTTTAATAATACTATACACTGTGTATTCTATATAAATAATACTATACAATGTGTATTCTATTTAAATAATACTATACACTGTGTTTTCTATATAAATAATACTATACACTGTGCATTCTATTTAAATATTACTATACACTGTGTTCTCTCTATATATAATATTATACACTGTGATTTATATATAAATAATACTATACACTGTATATTCTATTTAAATAATTCTATACACTGTGTATTCTATTTAAATAATACTATACACTGTGTATTCTATTTTAATAATACTATACACTGTGTATTATATATAAATAATACTATACAATGTGTATTCTATTTAAATAATACTATACACTGTGTTTTCTATATAAATAATACTATACACTGTGCATTCTATTTAAATATTACTATACACTGTATTCTCTCTATATATAATACTATTCACTGTGCATTCTATTTAAATAATACTATACACTGTGTTTTATATATAAATAATACTATACACTGTATATTCTATTTAAATAATACTATACACTGTGTATTCTATTTAAATAATACTATACACTGTGTATTCTATTTTAATAATACTATACACTGTGTATTCTATATAAATAATACTATACACTGTGCATTCTATTTAAATAATACTATACACTGTGTTTTCTATATAAATAATACTATACACTGTATATTCTATTTAAATAATACTATACACTGTGTATTCTATTTAAATAATACTATACACTGTATTTTTTTATATAAATAATACTATACACTGTGTATTCTATTTAAATAATACTATATACTGTGTTTTCTATATAAATAATACTATACACTGTGCATTCTATTTAAATATTACTATACACTGTGTTCTCTCTATATATAATACTATACACTGTGTTTTATATATAAATAATACTATACACTGTATATTCTATTTAAATAATTCTATACACTGTGTATTCTATTTAAATAATACTATACACTGTGTATTCTATTTTAATAATACTATACACTGTGTATTATATATAGATAATACTATACAATGTGTATTCTATTTAAATAATACTATACACATTATTTTCTATATAAATAATACTATACACTGTATATTCTATTTAAATAATACTATACACTGTGTATTCTATTTAAATAATACTATACACTGTGTATTCTATTTAAATAATACTATACACTGTGTTTTCTATATAAATAATACTATACACTGTGCATTCTATTTAAATATTACTATACACTGTGTTCTCTCTATATATAATACTATACACTGTGTTTTCTATATAAATAATACTATACACTGTGTATTCTATTTTAATAATACTATACACTGTGTATTCTATTTTAATAATACTATGCACTGTGTATTCTATTTAAATAATACTATACACGGTGTTTTCTATATAAATAATACTATACACTGTGTATTCTATTTAAATAATACTATACACTGTGTACTCTATATAAATAATACTATACACTCTTCCCTATATAAATAATACTATACACTGTGTTCTCTATATAAATAATACTATACACTGTGTCCTCTATATAAGTAATACTATACACTGTGTATTCTATATAAATAATACTATACACTGTATATTCTATTTAAATAATACTATACACTGTGTATTCTATTTTAATAATACTATACACTGTGTATTCTATATAAATAATACTATACACTGTGTATTCTATTTAAATAATACTATACACTTTGTTTTCTATATAAATTATACTATACACTGTATATTCTATTTAAATAATGCTATACACTGTGTATTCTATTTAAATAATACTATAAACTGTGTATTCTATTTAAATAATAATATACACTGTGTTTTCTATATAAATAATACTATACACTGTGCATTCTATTTAAATATTACTATACACTGTGTTCTCTCTATATATAATACTATACACTGTGCATTCTATTTAAATAATACTATACACTGTGTTTTATATATAAATAATACTATACACTGTATATTCTATTTAAATAATACTATACACTGTGTATTCTATTTAAATAATACTATACACTGTGTATTCTATTTTAATAATACTATACACTGTGTATTCTATATAAATAATACTATACAATGTGTATTCTATTTAAATAATACTATACACTGTGTTTTCTATATAAATAATACTATACACTGTGCATTCTATTTAAATATTACTATACACTGTGTTCTCTCTATATATAATATTATACACTGTGATTTATATATAAATAATACTATACACTGTATATTCTATTTAAATAATTCTATACACTGTGTATTCTATTTAAATAATACTATACACTGTGTATTCTATTTTAATAATACTATACACTGTGTATTATATATAAATAATACTATACAATGTGTATTCTATTTAAATAATACTATACACTGTGTTTTCTATATAAATAATACTATACACTGTGTATTCTATTTTAATAATATTATACACTGTGTATTCTATTTTAATAATACTATGCACTGTGTATTCTATTTAAATAATACTATACACGGTGTTTTCTATATAAATAATACTATACACTGTGTATTCTATTTAAATAATACTATACAATGTGTACTCTATATAAATAATACTATACACTCTTCCCTATATAAATAATACTATACACTGTGTTCTCTATATAAATAATACTATACACTGTGTCCTCTATATAAGTAATACTATACACTGTGTATTCTATATAAATAATACTATACACTGTATATTCTATTTAAATAATACTATACACTGTGTATTCTATTTTAATAATACTATACACTGTGTATTCTATATAAATAATACTATACACTGTGTTTTCTATATAAATAATACTATACACTGTGTATTCTATTTTAATAATACTATACACTGTGTATTCTATATAAATAATACTATACACTGTGTATTCTATTTAAATAATACTATACACTTTGTTTTCTATTTTAATAATACTATACACTGTGTATTCTATATAAATAATGCTATACACTGTGTATTCTATTTAAATAATACTATACACTCTTCCCTATATAAATAATACTATACACTGTATATTCTATTTAAATAATACTATACACAGTGTATTCTATTTTAATAATACTATACACTGTGTACTCTATATAAATAATACTATACACTCTTCTCTATATAAATAATACTATACACTGTGTTCTCCACATAAATAATACTATACACTGTGTCCTCTATATAAGTAATACTATACACTGTGTATTCTATATAAATATTACTATACACTGTATATTCTATTTAAATAATACTATACACTGTGTATTCTATTTTAATAATACTATACACTGTGTATTCTATATAAATAATACTATACACTGTGTTTTCTATATAAATAATACTATACACTGTGTATTCTATTTTAATAATACTATACACTGTGTATTCTATATAAATAATACTATACACTGTGTATTCTATTTTAATAATACTATACACTGTGTATTCTATTTAAATAATACTATACACTGTGTATTCTTTTTAAATAATACTATACACTGTATATTCTATTTAAATAATACTATGCACAGTGTATTCTATTTTAATAATACTATACACTGTGTATTCTATTTAAATAATACTATACACTGTGTATTCTATTTTAATAATACTACGCACTGTGTATTCTATTTAAATAATACTATACACGGTGTTTTCTATATAAATAATACTATACACTGTGTATTCTATTTAAATAATACTATACAATGTGTATTCTATTTAAATAATACTATACACTGTGTTCTCTATTTAAATAATACTATACACTGTGTACTCTATATAAATAATACTATACACTCTTCTCTATATAAATAATACTATACACTGTGTTCTCTATATAAATAATACTATACACTGTGTCCTCTATATAAGTAATACTATACACTGTGTATTCTATATAAATAATACTATACACTGTATATTCTATTTAAATAATACTATACACAGTGTATTCTATTTTAATAATACTATACACTGTATATTCTATTTAAATAATACTATACACTGTGTATTCTATTTTAATAATACTATACACTGTGTATTCTATATAAATAATACTATACACTGTGTATTCTATTTTAATAATACTATACACTGTGTATTCTATATAAATAATACTATACACTGTGTATTCTATTTAAATAATACTATACAATGTGTATTCTATATAAATAATACTATACACAGTATATTCTATTTAAATAATACTATACACTGTGTATTCTATTTAAATAATACTATACACTGTGTATTCTATTTAAATAATACTATATACTGTGTTTTCTATATAAATAATACTATACACTGTGCATTCTATTTAAATATTACTATACACTGTGTTCTCTCTATATATAATACTATACACTGTGTTTTATATATAAATAATACTATACACTGTATATTCTATTTAAATAATTCTATACACTGTGTATTCTATTTAAATAATACTATACACTGTGTATTCTATTTTAATAATACTATACACTGTGTATTATATATAAATAATACTATACAATGTGTATTCTATTTAAATAAAACTATACACTTTGTTTTCTATATAAATAATACTATACACTGTATATTCTATTTAAATAATACTATACACTGTGTATTCTATTTAAATAATACTATACACTGTGTATTCTATTTAAATAATACTATACACTGTGTTTTCTAAATAAATAATACTATACACTGTGCATTCTATTTAAATATTACTATACACTGTGTTCTCTCTATATATAATACTATACACTGTGTTTTCTATATAAATAATACTATACACTGTGTATTCTATTTTAATAATACTATACACTGTGTATTCTATTTTAATAATACTATGCACTGTGTATTCTATTTAAATAATACTATACACGGTGTTTTCTATATAAATAATACTATACACTGTGTATTCTATTTAAATAATACTATACAATGTGTATTCTATTTAAATAATACTATACACTGTGTTCTCTATTTAAATAATACTATACACTGTGTACTCTATATAAATAATACTATACACTCTTCCCTATATAAATAATACTATACACTGTGTTCTCTATATAAATAATACTATACACTGTATATTCTATTTAAATAATACTATACACTGTGTATTCTATTTTAATAATACTATACACTGTGTATTCTATATAAATAATACTATACACTGTGTATTCTATTTAAATAATACTATACACTTTGTTTTCTATATAAATAATACTATACACTGTGTATTCTATATAAATAATACTATACACTGTGTATTCTATTTAAATAATACTATACACTTTGTTTTCTATATAAATAATACTATACACTGTGTATTCTATTTAAATAATACTATACACTTTGTTTTCTATATAAATAATACTATACACTGTGTATTCTATATAAATAATACTATACACTGTGTATTCTATTTAAATAATACTATACACTTTGTTTTCTATTTAAATAATACTATACACTGTGTACTCTATATAAATAGTACTATACACTCTTCTCTATATATATTATACTATACACTGTGTTCTCTATATAAATAATACTATACACTGTGTCCTCTATATAAGTAATACTATACACTGTGTATTCTATATAAATAATACTATACACTGTATATTCTATTTAAATAATACTATACACTGTGTATTCTATTTAAATAATACTATACACTGTGTATTCTATTTTAATAATACTATACACTGTGTATTCTATTTAAATAATACTATACACTGTGTTTTCTATATAAATAATACTATACACTGTGCATTCTATTTAAATATTACTATACACTGTGTTCTCTCTATATATAATACTATACACTGTGCATTCTATTTAAATAATACTATACACTGTGTTTTATATATAAATAATACTATACACTGTATATTCTATTTAAATAATACTATACACTGTGTATTCTATTTAAATAATACTATACACTGTGTATTCTATTTAAATAATACTATACACTGTGTATTCTATTTTAATAATACTATACACTGTGTATTCTATATAAATAATACTATACAATGTGTATTCTATTTAAATAATACTATACACTGTGTTTTCTATATAAATAATACTATACACTGTGCTTTCTATTTAAATATTACTATACACTGTGTTCTCTCTATATATAATATTATACTCTGTGTTTTATATATAAATAATACTATACACTGTATATTCTATTTAAATAATTCTATACACTGTGTATTCTATTTAAATAATACTATACACTGTGTATTCTATTTTAATAATACTATACACTGTGTATTATATATAAATAATACTATACAATGTGTATTCTATTTAAATAATACTATACACTGTGTTTTCTATATAAATAATACTATACACTGTGTATTCTATTTTAATAATACTATACACTTTGTATTCTATTTTAATAATACTATGCACTGTGTATTCTATTTAAATAATACTATACACTTTGTTTTCTATATAAATAATACTATACACTGTATATTCTATTTAAATAATGCTATACACTGTGTATTCTATTTAAATAATACTATACACTGTGTATTCTATTTAAATAATACTATACACTGTGTACTCTATATAAATAATACTATACACTCTTCTCTATATAAATAATACTATACACTGTGTTCTCCATATAAATAATACTATACACTGTGTCCTCTATATAAGTAATACTATACACTGTGTATTCTATATAAATAATACTATACACTGTATATTCTATTTAAATAATACTATACACTGTGTATTCTATTTTAATAATACTATACACTGTGTATTCTATATAAATAATACTATACACTGTGTTTTCTATATAAGAAATACTATACACTGTGTATTCTATTTTAATAATACTATACACTGTGTATTCTATATAAATAATACTATACACTGTGTATTCTATTTTAATAATACTATACACTGTGTATTCTATTTAAATAATACTATACACTGTGTATTCTATTTAAATAATACTATACACTGTATATTCTATTTAAATAATACTATGCACAGTGTATTCTATTTTAATAATACTATACACTGTGTATTCTATTTAAATAATACTATACACTGTGTATTCTATTTTAATAATACTATGCACAGTGTATTCTATTTTAATAATACTATACACTGTGTATTCTATTTAAATAATACTATGCACTGTGTATTCTATTTTAATAATACTATGCACTGTGTATTCTATTTAATTAATACTATACACTGTGTTCTCTATATAAATAATACTATACACTGTGTCCTCTATATAAGTAATACTATACACTGTGTATTCTATATAAATAATACTATACACTGTATATTCTATTTAAATAATACTATACACAGTGTATTCTATTTTAATAATACTATACACTGTGTATTCTATTTAAATAATACTATGCACTGTGTATTCTATTTTAATAATACTATGCACTGTGTATTCTATTTAATTAATACTATACACTGTGTATTCTATTTTAATAATACTATACACTGTGTATTATATATAAATAATACTATACAATGTGTATTCTATTTAAATAATACTATACACTGTGTTTTCTATATAAATAATACTATACACTGTATATTCTATTTAAATAATACTATACACAGTGTATTCTATATAAATAATACTATACACTGTGTATTCTACTTTAATAACACTATACACTGTGTATTATATTTAAATAATACTATACACTGTGTATTCTATTTTATTAATACTATACACTGTGTATTTTATATAAATAATACAATACACTGTGTATTCTATTTAAAAAATACTATACACTGTGTATTCTATTTTAATAATACTATACACTGTGTATTCTATTTAAATAATACTATACACTGTGTTTTCTATATAAATAATACTATACAATGTATATTCTATTTAAATAATACTATGCACAGTGTATTCTATTTTAATAATACTATGCACTGTGTATTCTATTTAAATAATACTATACACGGTGTTTTCTATATAAATAATACTATACACTGTGTATTCTATTTAAATAATACTATACAATGTGTATTCTATTTAAATAATACTCTACACTGTGTTCTCTATTTAAATAATACTATACACTGTGTACTCTATATAAATAATACTATACACTCTTCTCTATATAAATAATACTATACACTGTGTTCTCTATATAAATAATACTATACACTGTGTATTCTATATAAATAATACTATACACTGTATATTCTATTTAAATAATACTATACACAGTGTATTCTATTTTAATAATACTATACACTGTGTATTCTATTTAAATAATACTATGCACTGTGTATTCTATTTTAATAATACTATGCACTGTGTATTCTATTTAAATAATACTATACACTGTGTTTTCTATATAAATAATACTATACAATGTATATTCTATTTAAATATTACTATACACTGTGTATTCTATTTTAATAATACTATACACGGTGTATTCTATATAAATAATACTATACACTGTGTATGCTATTTAAATAATACTATACACTGTGTATTCTATTTAAATAATACTATACACTTTGTATTCTATTTTAGTAATACTATACACTGTGTATTCTATATAAATAATACTATACACTGTGTATTCTATTTTAATAATACTATATATTGTGTATTCTATTTAAATACTATACACTGTGTATTCTATTTAAATATTACTATACACTGTGTATTCTAAATAAATAATACTATACACTGTGTATTCTATATATAATACTATACACTGTGTTTTCTATTTTAATAATACTATACACTGTGTATTCTATATAAATAATACAATACACTGTGTTTTCTATATAAATAATACTATACACTGTGTATTCTATTTTAATAATACTATATACTGTGTATTCTATTTAAATAACACTATACACTGTGTATTCTATTTTAATAATACTATACACTGTGTATTCTATGTAAATAATACTATACACTGTGTTTTCTATATAAATAATACTATACACGGTGCATTCTATTTAAATATTACTATACACTGTGTTCTCTCTCTATATAATACTATACACTGTGCATTCTATTTAAATAATACTATACACTATGTTTTCTATATAAATAATACTATACACTGTGCATTCTATTTAAATATTACTATACACTGTATTCTCTCTATATATAATACTATTCACTGTGCATTCTATTTAAATAATACTATACACTGTGTTTTATATATAAATAATACTATACACTGTATATTCTATTTAAATAATACTATACACTGTGTATTCTATTTAAATAATACTATACACTGTGTATTCTATTTTAATAATACTATACACTGTGTATTCTATATAAATAATACTATACACTGTGCATTCTATTTAAATAATACTATACACTGTGTTTTCTATATAAATAATACTATACACTGTATATTCTATTTAAATAATACTATACACTGTGTATTCTATTTAAATAATACTATACACTGTATTTTTTATATAAATAATACTATACACTGTGTATTCTATTTAAATAATACTATATACTGTGTTTTCTATATAAATAATACTATACACTGTGCATTCTATTTAAATATTACTATACACTGTGTTCTCTCTATATATAATACTATACACTGTGTTTTATATATAAATAATACTATACACTGTATATTCTATTTAAATAATTCTATACACTGTGTATTCTATTTAAATAATACTATACACTGTGTATTCTATTTTAATAATACTATACACTGTGTATTATATATAGATAATACTATACAATGTGTATTCTATTTAAATAATACTATACACTTTGTTTTCTATATAAATAATACTATACACTGTATATTCTATTTAAATAATACTATACACTATGTATTCTATTTAAATAATACTATACACTGTGTATTCTATTTAAATAATACTATACACTGTGTTTTCTATATAAATAATACTATACACTGTGCATTCTATTTAAATATTACTATACACTGTGTTCTCTCTATATATAATACTATACACTGTGTTTTCTATATAAATAATACTATACACTGTGTATTCTATTTTAATAATACTATACACTGTGTATTCTATTTTAATAATACTATGCACTGTGTATTCTATTTAAATAATACTATACACGGTGTTTTCTATATAAATAATACTATACACTGTGTATTCTATTTAAATAATACTATACACTGTGTACTCTATATAAATAATACTATACACTCTTCCCTATATAAATAATACTATACACTGTGTTCTCTATATAAATAATACTATACACTGTGTCCTCTATATAAGTAATACTATACACTGTGTATTCTATATAAATAATACTATACACTGTATATTCTATTTAAATAATACTATACACTGTGTATTCTATTTTAATAATACTATACACTGTGTATTCTATATAAATAATACTATACACTGTGTATTCTATTTTAATAATACTATACACTGTGTATTCTATTTAAATAATACTATACACTGTGTATTCTTTTTAAATAATACTATACACTGTATATTCTATTTAAATAATACTATGCACAGTGTATTCTATTTTAATAATACTATACACTGTGTATTCTATTTAAATAATACTATACACTGTGTATTCTATTTTAATAATACTACGCACTGTGTATTCTATTTAAATAATACTATACACGGTGTTTTCTATATAAATAATACTATACACTGTGTTCTCTATTTAAATAATACTATACACTGTGTACTCTATATAAATAATACTATACACTCTTCTCTATATAAATAATACTATACACTGTGTTCTCTATATAAATAATACTATACACTGTGTCCTCTATATAAGTAATACTATACACTGTGTATTCTATATAAATAATATTATACACTGTGTATTCTATTTAAATAATACTATACAATGTGTATTCTATTTAAATAATACTATACACTGTGTTCTCTATTTAAATAATACTATACACTGTGTACTCTATATAAATAATACTATACACTCTTCTCTATATAAATAATACTATACACTGTGTTCTCTATATAAATAATACTATACACTGTGTCCTCTATATAAGTAATACTATACACTGTGTATTCTATATAAATAATACTATACACTGTATATTCTATTTAAATAATACTATACACAGTGTATTCTATTTTAATAATACTATACACTGTATATTCTATTTAAATAATACTATACACTGTGTATTCTATTTTAATAATACTATACACTGTGTATTCTATATAAATAATACTATACACTGTGTATTCTATTTTAATAATACTATACACTGTGTATTCTATATAAATAATACTATACACTGTGTATTCTATTTAAATAATACTATACAATGTGTATTCTATATAAATAATACTATACACAGTATATTCTATTTAAATAATACTATACACTGTGTATTCTATTTAAATAATACTATACACTGTGTATTCTATTTAAATAATACTATATACTGTGTTTTCTATATAAATAATACTATACACTGTGCATTCTATTTAAATATTACTATACACTGTGTTCTCTCTATATATAATACTATACACTGTGTTTTATATATAAATAATACTATACACTGTATATTCTATTTAAATAATTCTATACACTGTGTATTCTATTTAAATAATACTATACACTGTGTATTCTATTTTAATAATACTATACACTGTGTATTATATATAAATAATACTATACAATGTGTATTCTATTTAAATAATACTATACACTTTGTTTTCTATATAAATAATACTATACACTGTATATTCTATTTAAATAATACTATACACTGTGTATTCTATTTAAATAATACTATACACTGTGTATTCTATTTAAATAATACTATACACTGTGTTTTCTAAATAAATAATACTATACACTGTGCATTCTATTTAAATATTACTATACACTGTGTTCTCTCTATATATAATACTATACACTGTGTTTTCTATATAAATAATACTATACACTGTGTATTCTATTTTAATAATACTATACACTGTGTATTCTATTTTAATAATACTATGCACTGTGTATTCTATTTAAATAATACTATACACGGTGTTTTCTATATAAATAATACTATACACTGTGTATTCTATTTAAATAATACTATACAATGTGTATTCTATTTAAATAATACTATACACTGTGTTCTCTATTTAAATAATACTATACACTGTGTACTCTATATAAATAATACTATACACTCTTCCCTATATAAATAATACTATACACTGTGTTCTCTATATAAATAATACTATACACTGTATATTCTATTTAAATAATACTATACACTGTGTATTCTATTTTAATAATACTATACACTGTGTATTCTATATAAATAATACTATACACTGTGTATTCTATTTAAATAATACTATACACTTTGTTTTCTATATAAATAATACTATACACTGTGTATTCTATTTAAATAATACTATACACTGTGTACTCTATATAAATAGTACTATACACTCTTCTCTATATATATTATACTATACACTGTGTTCTCTATATAAATAATACTATACACTGTGTCCTCTATATAAGTAATACTATACACTGTGTATTCTATATAAATAATACTATACACTGTATATTCTATTTAAATAATACTATACACTGTGTATTCTATTTAAATAATACTATACACTGTGTATTCTATTTTAATAATACTATACACTGTGTATTCTATTTAAATAATACTATACACTGTGTTTTCTATATAAATAATACTATACACTGTGCATTCTATTTAAATATTACTATACACTGTGTTCTCTCTATATATAATATTATACACTGTGCATTCTATTTAAATAATACTATACACTGTGTTTTATATATAAATAATACTATACACTGTATATTCTATTTAAATAATACTATACACTGTGTATTCTATTTAAATAATACTATACACTGTGTATTCTATTTAAATAATACTATACACTGTGTATTCTATTTTAATAATACTATACACTGTGTATTCTATATAAATAATACTATACAATGTGTATTCTATTTAAATAATACTATACACTGTGTTTTCTATATAAATAATACTATACACTGTGCATTCTATTTAAATATTACTATACACTGTGTTCTCTCTATATATAATATTATACTCTGTGTTTTATATATAAATAATACTATACACTGTATATTCTATTTAAATAATTCTATACACTGTGTATTCTATTTAAATAATACTATACACTGTGTATTCTATTTTAATAATACTATACACTGTGTATTATATATAAATAATACTATACAATGTGTATTCTATTTAAATAATACTATACACTGTGTTTTCTATATAAATAATACTATACACTGTGTATTCTATTTTAATAATACTATACACTTTGTATTCTATTTTAATAATACTATGCACTGTGTATTCTATTTAAATAATACTATACACTTTGTTTTCTATATAAATAATACTATACACTGTATATTCTATTTAAATAATG
The DNA here is from genome assembly GCF_031893055.1 of Leptodactylus fuscus. Taxonomy (NCBI): domain Eukaryota; kingdom Metazoa; phylum Chordata; class Amphibia; order Anura; family Leptodactylidae; genus Leptodactylus; species Leptodactylus fuscus. The sequence goes on from NW_027439809.1 coordinate 455,692, forward strand.
CTATACACTGTGTATTCTATTTAAATAATACTATACACTGTGTATTCTATTTAAATAATACTATACACTGTGTACTCTATATAAATAATACTATACACTCTTCTCTATATAAATAATACTATACACTGTGTATTCTATTTTAATAATACTATACACTGTGTATTCTATATAAATAATACTATACACTGTGTTTTCTATATAAATAATACTATACACTGTGTATTCTATTTTAATAATACTATACACTGTGTATTCTATATAAATAATACTATACACTGTGTATTCTATTTTAATAATACTATACACTGTGTATTCTATTTAAATAATACTATACACTGTGTATTCTATTTAAATAATACTATACACTGTATATTCTATTTAAATAATACTATGCACAGTGTATTCTATTTTAATAATACTATACACTGTGTATTCTATTTAAATAATACTATACACTGTGTATTCTATTTAAATAATACTATACACTGTGTATTCTATTTAAATAATACTATACACTGTATATTCTATTTAAATAATACTATGCACAGTGTATTCTATTTTAATAATACTATACACTGTGTATTCTATTTTAATAATACTATGCACAGTGTATTCTATTTTAATAATACTATACACTGTGTCCTCTATATAAGTAATACTATACACTGTGTATTCTATATAAATAATACTATACACTGTATATTCTATTTAAATAATACTATACACAGTGTATTCTATTTTAATAATACTATACACTGTGTATTCTATTTAAATAATACTATGCACTGTGTATTCTATTTTAATAATACTATGCACTGTGTATTCTATTTAATTAATACTATACACTGTGTTTTCTATATAAATAATACTATACACTGTATGTTCTATTTAAATAATACTATACACAGTGTATTCTATATAAATAATACTATACACTGTGTATTCTACTTTAATAACACTATACACTGTGTATTATATTTAAATAATACTATACACTGTGTATTCTATTTTATTAATACTATACACTGTGTATTTTATATAAATAATACAATACACTGTGTATTCTATTTAAATAATACTATACACTGTGTATTCTATTTTAATAATACTATACACTGTGTATTCTATTTAAATAATACTATACACTGTGTTTTCTATATAAATAATACTATACAATGTATATTCTATTTAAATAATACTATGCACAGTGTATTCTATTTTAATAATACTATGCACTGTGTATTCTATTTAAATAATACTATACACGGTGTTTTCTATATAAATAATACTATACACTGTGTATTCTATTTAAATAATACTATACAATGTGTATTCTATTTAAATAATACTATACACTGTGTTCTCTATTTAAATAATACTATACACTGTGTACTCTATATAAATAATACTATACACTCTTCTCTATATAAATAATACTATACACTGTGTTCTCTATATAAATAATACTATACACTGTGTCCTCTATATAAGTAATACTATACACTGTGTATTCTATATAAATAATACTATACACTGTATATTCTATTTAAATAATACTATACACAGTGTATTCTATTTTAATAATACTATACACTGTGTATTCTATTTAAATAATACTATGCACTGTGTATTCTATTTTAATAATACTATGCACTGTGTATTCTATTTAAATAATACTATACACTGTGTTTTCTATATAAATAATACTATACAATGTATATTCTATTTAAATATTACTATACACTGTGTATTCTATTTTAATAATACTATACACGGTGTATTCTATATAAATAATACTATACACTGTGTATGCTATTTAAATAATACTATACAATGTGTATTCTATTTAAATAATACTATACACTTTGTATTCTATTTTAATAATACTATACACTGTGTATTCTATATAAATAATACTATACACTGTGTATTCTATTTTATTAATACTATATATTGTGTATTCTATTTAAATACTATACACTGTGTATTCTATTTAAATATTACTATACACTGTGTATTCTAAATAAATAATACTATACACTGTGTATTCTATATATAATACTATACACTGTGTTTTCTATTTTAATAATACTATACACTGTGTATTCTATATAAATAATACAATACACTGTGTTTTCTATATAAATAATACTATACACTGTGTATTCTATTTTAATAATACTATATACTGTGTATTCTATTTAAATAACACTATACACTGTGTATTCTATTTTAATAATACTATACACTGTGTATTCTATGTAAATAATACTATACACTGTGTTTTCTATATAAATAATACTATACACGGTGCATTCTATTTAAATATTACTATACACTGTGTTCTCTCTCTATATAATACTATACACTGTGCATTCTATTTAAATAATACTATACACTATGTTTTCTATATAAATAATACTATACACTGTGCATTCTATTTAAATATTACTATACACTGTATTCTCTCTATATATAATACTATTCACTGTGCATTCTATTTAAATAATACTATACACTGTGTTTTATATATAAATAATACTATACACTGTATATTCTATTTAAATAATACTATACACTGTGTATTCTATTTAAATAATACTATACACTGTGTATTCTATTTTAATAATACTATACACTGTGTATTCTATATAAATAATACTATACACTGTGCATTCTATTTAAATAATACTATACACTGTGTTTTCTATATAAATAATACTATACACTGTATATTCTATTTAAATAATACTATACACTGTGTATTCTATTTAAATAATACTATACACTGTATTTTTTATATAAATAATACTATACACTGTGTATTCTATTTAAATAATACTATATACTGTGTTTTCTATATAAATAATACTATACACTGTGCATTCTATTTAAATATTACTATACACTGTGTTCTCTCTATATATAATACTATACACTGTGTTTTATATATAAATAATACTATACACTGTATATTCTATTTAAATAATTCTATACACTGTGTATTCTATTTAAATAATACTATACACTGTGTATTCTATTTTAATAATACTATACACTGTGTATTATATATAGATAATACTATACAATGTGTATTCTATTTAAATAATACTATACACTTTGTTTTCTATATAAATAATACTATACACTGTATATTCTATTTAAATAATACTATACACTGTGTATTCTATTTAAATAATACTATACACTGTGTATTCTATTTAAATAATACTATACACTGTGTACTCTATATAAATAATACTATACACTCTTCCCTATATAAATAATACTATACACTGTGTTCTCTATATAAATAATACTATACACTGTGTCCTCTATATAAGTAATACTATACACTGTGTATTCTATATAAATAATACTATACACTGTATATTCTATTTAAATAATACTATACACTGTGTATTCTATTTTAATAATACTATACACTGTGTATTCTATATAAATAATACTATACACTGTGTATTCTATTTAAATAATACTATACACTTTGTTTTCTATATAAATTATACTATACACTGTATATTCTATTTAAATAATGCTATACACTGTGTATTCTATTTAAATAATACTATAAACTGTGTATTCTATTTAAATAATACTATACACTGTGTTTTCTATATAAATAATACTATACACTGTGCATTCTATTTAAATATTACTATACACTGTGTTCTCTCTATATATAATACTATACACTGTGCATTCTATTTAAATAATACTATACACTGTGTTTTATATATAAATAATACTATACACTGTATATTCTATTTAAATAATACTATACACTGTGTATTCTATTTAAATAATACTATACACTGTGTATTCTATTTTAATAATACTATACACTGTGTATTCTATATAAATAATACTATACAATGTGTATTCTATTTAAATAATACTATACACTGTGTTTTCTATATAAATAATACTATACACTGTGCATTCTATTTAAATATTACTATACACTGTGTTCTCTCTATATATAATATTATACACTGTGATTTATATATAAATAATACTATACACTGTATATTCTATTTAAATAATTCTATACACTGTGTATTCTATTTAAATAATACTATACACTGTGTATTCTATTTTAATAATACTATACACTGTGTATTATATATAAATAATACTATACACTGTGTATTCTATTTTAATAATATTATACACTGTGTATTCTATTTTAATAATACTATGCACTGTGTATTCTATTTAAATAATACTATACACGGTGTTTTCTATATAAATAATACTATACACTGTGTATTCTATTTAAATAATACTATACAATGTGTACTCTATATAAATAATACTATACACTCTTCCCTATATAAATAATACTATACACTGTGTTCTCTATATAAATAATACTATACACTGTGTCCTCTATATAAGTAATACTATACACTGTGTATTCTATATAAATAATACTATACACTGTATATTCTATTTAAATAATACTATACACTGTGTATTCTATTTTAATAATACTATACACTGTGTATTCTATATAAATAATACTATACACTCTGTTTTCTATATTAATAATACTATACACTGAGTATTCTATTTTAATAATACTATACACTGTGTATTCTATATAAATAATACTATACACTGTGTATTCTATTTAAATAATACTATACACTTTGTTTTCTATTTTAATAATACTATACACTGTGTATTCTATATAAATAATGCTATACACTGTGTATTCTATTTAAATAATACTATACACTCTTCCCTATATAAATAATACTATACACTGTATATTCTATTTAAATAATACTATACACAGTGTATTCTATTTTAATAATACTATACACTGTGTACTCTATATAAATAATACTATACACTCTTCTCTATATAAATAATACTATACACTGTGTTCTCCATATAAATAATACTATACACTGTGTCCTCTATATAAGTAATACTATACACTGTGTATTCTATATAAATAATACTATACACTGTATATTCTATTTAAATAATACTATACACTGTGTATTCTATTTTAATAATTTTATACACTGTGTATTCTATATAAATAATACTATACACTGTGTTTTCTATATAAATAATACTATACACTGTGTATTCTATTTTAATAATACTATACACTGTGTATTCTATATAAATAATACTATACACTGTGTATTCTATTTTAATAATACTATACACTGTGTATTCTATTTAAATAATACTATACACTGTGTATTCTTTTTAAATAATACTATACACTGTATATTCTATTTAAATAATACTATGCACAGTGTATTTTATTTTAATAATACTATACACTGTGTATTCTATTTAAATAATACTATACACTGTGTATTCTATTTTAATAATACTATACACTGTGTATTCTATTTAAATAATACTATACACTGTGTTTTCTATATAAATAATACTATACACTGTGCATTCTATTTAAATATTACTATACACTGTGTTCTCTCTATATATAATACTATACACTGTGTTTTATATATAAATAATACTATACACTGTATATTCTATTTAAATAATTCTATACACTGTGTATTCTATTTAAATAATACTATACACTGTGTTTTATATATAAATAATACTATACACTGTATATTCTATTTAAATAATACTATACACTGTGTATTCTATTTAAATAATACTATACACTGTGTATTCTATTTTAATAATACTATACACTGTGTATTCTATATAAATAATATTATACAATGTGTATTCTATTTAAATAATACTATACACTGTGTTTTCTATATAAATAATACTATACACTGTGCATTCTATTTAAATATTACTATACACTGTGTATTATATATAAATAATACTATACAATGTGTATTCTATTTAAATAATACTATACACTTTGTTTTCTATATAAATAATACTATACACTGTGTATTCTATTTTAATAATACTATACACTGTGTATTCTATTTTAATAATACTATGCACTGTGTATTCTATTTAAATAATACTATACACGGTGTTTTCTATATAAATAATACTATACACTGTGTATTCTAGTTAAATAATACTATACAATGTGTATTCTATTTAAATAATACTATACACTGTGTTCTCTATTTAAATAATACTATACACTGTGTACTCTATATAAATAATACTATACACTCTTCCCTATATAAATAATACTATACACTGTGTTCTCTATATAAATAATACTATACACTGTGTCCTCTATATAAGTAATACTATACACTGTGTATTCTATATAAATAATACTATACACTGTATATTCTATTTAAATAATACTATACACTGTGTATTTTATTTTAATAATACTATACATTGTGTATTCTATATAAATAATACTATACACTGTGTTTTCTATATAAATAATACTATACACTGTGTATTCTATTTTAATAATACTATACACTGTGTATTCTATTTTAATAATACTATACACTGTGTATTCTATATAAATAATACTATACACTGTGTATTCTATTTAAATAATACTATACACTTTGTTTTCTATATAAATAATACTATACACTGTATATTCTATTTAAATAATGCTATACACTGTGTATTCTATTTAAATAATACTATACACTGTGTATTCTATTTAAATAATACTATACACTGAGAACTCTATATAAATAATACTATACACTCTTCTCTATATAAATAATACTATACACTGTGTTCTCTACATAAATAATACTATACACTGTGTCCTCTATATAAGTAATACTATACACTGTGTATTCTATATAAATAATACTATACACTGTATATTCTATTTAAATAATACTATACACTGTGTATTCTATTTAAATAATACTATACACTGTGTATTCTATTTTAATAATACTATACACTGTGTATTCTATTTAAATAATACTATACACTGTGTTTTCTATATAAATAATACTATACACTGTGCATTCTATTTAAATATTACTATACACTGTGTTCTCTCTATATATAATACTATACACTGTGCATTCTATTTAAATAATACTATACACTGAGAACTCTATATAAATAATACTATACACTCTTCTCTATATAAATAATACTATACACTGTGTTCTCTACATAAATAATACTATACACTGTGTCCTCTATATAAGTAATACTATACACTGTGTATTCTATATAAATAATACTATACACTGTATATTCTATTTAAATAATACTATACACTGTGTATTCTATTTAAATAATACTATACACTGTGTATTCTATTTTAATAATACTATACACTGTGTATTCTATTTAAATAATACTATACACTGTGTTTTATATATAAATAATACTATACACTGTATATTCTATTTAAATAATACTATACACTGTGTATTCTATTTAAATAATACTATACACTGTGTATTCTATTTTAATAATACTATACACTGTGTATTCTATATAAATAATACTATACAATGTGTATTCTATTTAAATAATACTATACACTGTGTTTTCTATATATATAATTCTATACACTGTGCATTCTATTTAAATATTACTATACACTGTGTTCTCTCTCTATATAATACTATACACTGTGCATTCTATTTAAATAATACTATACACTGTCTTTTATATATAAATAATACTATACAATGTGTATTCTATTTAAATAATACTATACACTTTGTTTTCTATATAAATAATACTATACACTGTATATTCTATTTAAATAATACTATACACTGTGTATTCTATTTAAATAAAACTATACACTGTGTATTCTATTTAAATAATACTATACACTGTGTTTTCTATATAAATAATACTATACACTGTGTATTCTATATAAATAATACTATACACTGTGTATTCTATTTTAATAATACTATACACTGTGTATTCTATTTTAATAATACTATGCACTGTGTATTCTATTTAAATAATACTATACACGGTGTTTTCTATATAAATAATACTATACACTGTGTATTCTATTTTAATAATACTATGCACTGTGTATTCTATTTAAATAATACTATACACGGTGTTTTCTATATAAATAATACTATACACTGTGTATTCTATTTAAATAATACTATACAATGTGTATTCTATTTAAATAATACTATACACTGTGTTCTCTATTTAAATAATACTATACACTGTGTACTCTATATAAATAATACTATACACTCTTCCCTATATAAATAATACTATACACTGTGTTCTCTATATAAATAATACTATACACTGTGTCCTCTATATAAGTAATACTATACACTGTGTATTCTATATAAATAATACTATACACTGTATATTCTATTTAAATAATACTATACACTGTGTATTCTATTTAAATAATACTATACACTGTGTATTCTATTTTAATAATACTATACACTGTGTATTCTATTTAAATAATACTATACACTGTGTTTTCTATATAAATAATACTATACACTGTGCATTCTATTTAAATATTACTATACACTGTGTTCTCTCTATATATAATACTATACACTGTGCATTCTATTTAAATAATACTATACACTGTGTTTTATATATAAATAATACTATACACTGTATATTCTATTTAAATAATACTATACACTGTGTATTCTATTTAAATAATACTATACACTGTGTATTCTACTTAAATAATACTATACACTGTGTATTCTATTTTAATAATACTATACACTGTGTATTCTATATAAATAATACTATACAATGTGTATTCTATTTAAATAATACTATACACTGTGTTTTCTATATAAATAATGCTATACACTGTGCATTCTATTTAAATATTACTATACACTGTGTTCTCTCTATATATAATATTATACTCTGTGTTTTATATATAAATAATACTATACACTGTATATTCTATTTAAATAATTTTATACACTGTGTATTCTATTTAAATAATACTATACACTGTGTATTCTATTTTAATAATACTATACACTGTGTATTATATATAAATAATACTATACAATGTGTATTCTATTTAAATAATACTATACACTGTGTTTTCTATATAAATAATACTATACACTGTGCATTCTATTTAAATATTACTATACACTGTGTATTATATATAAATAATACTATACAATGTGTATTCTATTTAAATAATACTATACACTTTGTTTTCTATATAAATAATACTATACACTGTGTATTCTATTTTAATAATACTATACACTGTGTATTCTATTTTAATAATACTATGCACTGTGTATTCTATTTAAATAATACTATACACGGTGTTTTCTATATAAATAATACTATACACTGTGTATTCTAGTTAAATAATACTATACAATGTGTATTCTATTTAAATAATACTATACACTGTGTTCTCTATTTAAATAATACTATACACTGTGTACTCTATATAAATAATACTATACACTCTTCCCTATATAAATAATACTATACACTGTGTTCTCTATATAAATAATACTATACACTGTGTCCTCTATATAAGTAATACTATACACTGTGTATTCTATATAAATAATACTATACACTGTATATTCTATTTAAATAATACTATACACTGTGTATTTTATTTTAATAATACTATACATTGTGTATTCTATATAAATAATACTATACACTGTGTTTTCTATATAAATAATACTATACACTGTGTATTCTATTTTAATAATACTATACACTGTGTATTCTATTTTAATAATACTATACACTGTGTATTCTATATAAATAATACTATACACTGTGTATTCTATTTAAATAATACTATACACTTTGTTTTCTATATAAATAATACTATACACTGTATATTCTATTTAAATAATGCTATACACTGTGTATTCTATTTAAATAATACTATACACTGTGTATTCTATTTAAATAATACTATACACTGAGAACTCTATATAAATAATACTATACACTCTTCTCTATATAAATAATACTATACACTGTGTTCTCTACATAAATAATACTATACACTGTGTCCTCTATATAAGTAATACTATACACTGTGTATTCTATATAAATAATACTATACACTGTATATTCTATTTAAATAATACTATACACTGTGTATTCTATTTAAATAATACTATACACTGTGTATTCTATTTTAATAATACTATACACTGTGTATTCTATTTAAATAATACTATACACTGTGTTTTCTATATAAATAATACTATACACTGTGCATTCTATTTAAATATTACTATACACTGTGTTCTCTCTATATATAATACTATACACTGTGCATTCTATTTAAATAATACTATACACTGAGAACTCTATATAAATAATACTATACACTCTTCTCTATATAAATAATACTATACACTGTGTTCTCTACATAAATAATACTATACACTGTGTCCTCTATATAAGTAATACTATACACTGTGTATTCTATATAAATAATACTATACACTGTATATTCTATTTAAATAATACTATACACTGTGTATTCTATTTAAATAATACTATACACTGTGTATTCTATTTTAATAATACTATACACTGTGTATTCTATTTAAATAATACTATACACTGTGTATTATATATAAATAATACTATACACTGTATATTCTATTTAAATAATACTATACACTGTGTATTCTATTTAAATAATACTATACACTGTGTATTCTATTTTAATAATACTATACACTGTGTATTCTATATAAATAATACTATACAATGTGTATTCTATTTAAATAATACTATACACTGTGTTTTCTATATATATAATTCTATACACTGTGCATTCTATTTAAATATTACTATACACTGTGTTCTCTCTCTATATAATACTATACACTGTGCATTCTATTTAAATAATACTATACACTGTCTTTTATATATAAATAATACTATACACTGTATATTCTATTTAAATAATACTATACACTGTGTATTCTATTTAAATAATACTATACACTGTGTATTCTATTTTAATAATACTATACACTGTGTATTCTATTTAAATAATACTATACACTGTGTTTTCTATATAAATAATACTATACACTGTATATTCTATTTAAATAATACTATACAATGTGTATTCTATATAAATAATACTATACACAGTATATTCTATTTAAATAATACTATACACTGTGTATTCTATTTAAATAATACTATACACTGTGTATTCTATTTAAATAATACTATATACTGTGTTTTCTATATAAATAATACTATACACTGTGCATTCTATTTAAATATTACTATACACTGTGTTCTCTCTATATATAATACTATACACTGTGTTTTATATATAAATAATACTATACACTGTATATTCTATTTAAATAATTCTATACACTGTGTATTCTATTTAAATAATACTATACACTGTGTATTCTATTTTAATAATACTATACACTGTGTATTATATATAAATAATACTATACAATGTGTATTCTATTTAAATAATACTATACACTTTGTTTTCTATATAAATAATACTATACACTGTATATTCTATTTAAATAATACTATACACTGTGTATTCTATTTAAATAAAACTATACACTGTGTATTCTATTTAAATAATACTATACACTGTGTTTTCTATATAAATAATACTATACACTGTGTATTCTATATAAATAATACTATACACTGTGTATTCTATTTTAATAATACTATACACTGTGTATTCTATTTTAATAATACTATGCACTGTGTATTCTATTTAAATAATACTATACACGGTGTTTTCTATATAAATAATACTATACACTGTGTATTCTATTTTAATAATACTATGCACTGTGTATTCTATTTAAATAATACTATACACGGTGTTTTCTATATAAATAATACTATACACTGTGTATTCTATTTAAATAATACTATACAATGTGTATTCTATTTAAATAATACTATACACTGTGTTCTCTATTTAAATAATACTATACACTGTGTACTCTATATAAATAATACTATACACTCTTCCCTATATAAATAATACTATACACTGTGTTCTCTATATAAATAATACTATACACTGTGTCCTCTATATAAGTAATACTATACACTGTGTATTCTATATAAATAATACTATACACTGTATATTCTATTTAAATAATACTATACACTGTGTATTCTATTTAAATAATACTATACACTGTGTGTTCTATTTTAATAATACTATACACTGTGTATTCTATTTAAATAATACTATACACTGTGTTTTCTATATAAATAATACTATACACTGTGCATTCTATTTAAATATTACTATACACTGTGTTCTCTCTATATATAATACTATACACTGTGCATTCTATTTAAATAATACTATACACTGTGTTTTATATATAAATAATACTATACACTGTATATTCTATTTAAATAATACTATACACTGTGTATTCTATTTAAATAATACTATACACTGTGTATTCTACTTAAATAATACTATACACTGTGTATTCTATTTTAATAATACTATACACTGTGTATTCTATATAAATAATACTATACAATGTGTATTCTATTTAAATAATACTATACACTGTGTTTTCTATATAAATAATGCTATACACTGTGCATTCTATTTAAATATTACTATACACTGTGTTCTCTCTATATATAATATTATACTCTGTGTTTTATATATAAATAATACTATACACTGTATATTCTATTTAAATAATTTTATACACTGTGTATTCTATTTAAATAATACTATACACTGTGTATTCTATTTTAATAATACTATACACTGTGTATTATATATAAATAATACTATACAATGTGTATTCTATTTAAATAATACTATACACTGTGTTTTCTATATAAATAATACTATACACTGTGCATTCTATTTAAATATTACTATACACTGTGTATTATATATAAATAATACTATACAATGTGTATTCTATTTAAATAATACTATACACTTTGTTTTCTATATAAATAATACTATACACTGTGTATTCTATTTTAATAATACTATACACTGTGTATTCTATTTTAATAATACTATGCACTGTGTATTCTATTTAAATAATACTATACACGGTGTTTTCTATATAAATAATACTATACACTGTGTATTCTAGTTAAATAATACTATACAATGTGTATTCTATTTAAATAATACTATACACTGTGTTCTCTATTTAAATAATACTATACACTGTGTACTCTATATAAATAATACTATACACTCTTCCCTATATAAATAATACTATACACTGTGTTCTCTATATAAATAATACTATACACTGTGTCCTCTATATAAGTAATACTATACACTGTGTATTCTATATAAATAATACTATACACTGTATATTCTATTTAAATAATACTATAAACTGTGTATTTTATTTTAATAATACTATACATTGTGTATTCTATATAAATAATACTATACACTGTGTTTTCTATATAAATAATACTATACACTGTGTATTCTATTTTAATAATACTATACACTGTGTATTCTATTTTAATAATACTATACACTGTGTATTCTATATAAATAATACTATACACTGTGTATTCTATTTAAATAATACTATACACTTTGTTTTCTATATAAATAATACTATACACTGTATATTCTATTTAAATAATGCTATACACTGTGTATTCTATTTAAATAATACTATACACTGTGTATTCTATTTAAATAATACTATACACTGAGAACTCTATATAAATAATACTGTCACGGGATGGTTAGAGTCTATACTATAGGCAATGTGTAATATATATTTCATGTGGAATGTATTCTCTAACCTGTTGTAAACATCAGTGTGTAGTTGGCTGATTAGGGTCTAGTGTGTTAGCACATTGTATGCAAATCCCTCTAACTAGTGAGGACCAGTGAGGACAATGGGTGGAGATAATCTGATCCTTGTCTCCAAGAAGATGTTGGACTGTGCATTGTTCAAAAGAGACAGGGAGTCTGCTCTCCTTGGCATAGGTGAGGGGGGAAGGATCTGTGACTCAGCCCTTCCCACCCCCAGATATAGGAAGTAACAGTTTAGTATATAGTTGTAGCTGGAGTTAGTATGTGTTAGCCGGCCTGTGCACAGCTCTGCAGAGAGCCAGGATATAGTTACAGGACCAAGGAACCAAAGTTATCATTGGATTGTGACTTCTGTGGACTTATTGTTATTACGGTTGATGTGACCGCTGCCGGCTACTAACTTTGTGGATTACAATAAATTGCTGTTGTCTCCCGACCTCTTGCGTCCGTGTTGATTCAAAAGACCATCCGGAGGAAGACGTATACCTTTGCTCCGTGACAAATACTATACACTCTTCTCTATATAAATAATACTATACACTGTGTTCTCTACATAAATAATACTATACACTGTGTCCTCTATATAAGTAATACTATACACTGTGTATTCTATATAAATAATACTATACACTGTATATTCTATTTAAATAATACTATACACTGTGTATTCTATTTAAATAATACTATACACTGTGTATTCTATTTTAATAATACTATACACTGTGTATTCTATTTAAATAATACTATACACTGTGTTTTCTATATAAATAAATAAATAAATAATACTATACACTGTGCATTCTATTTAAATATTACTATACACTGTGTTCTCTCTATATATAATACTATACACTGTGCATTCTATTTAAATAATACTATACACTGTGTTTTATATATAAATAATACTATACACTGTATATTCTATTTAAATAATACTATACACTGTGTATTCTATTTAAATAATACTATACACTGTGTATTCTATTTTAATAATACTATACACTGTGTATTCTATATAAATAATACTATACAATGTGTATTCTATTTAAATAATACTATACACTGTGTTTTCTATATATATAATTCTATACACTGTGCATTCTATTTAAATATTACTATACACTGTGTTCTCTCTCTATATAATACTATACACTGTGCATTCTATTTAAATAATACTATACACTGTCTTTTATATATAAATAATACTATACACTGTATATTCTATTTAAATAATACTATACACTGTGTATTCTATTTAAATAATACTATACACTGTGTATTCTATTTTAATAATACTATACACTGTGTATTCTATTTAAATAATACTATACACTGTGTTTTCTATATAAATAATACTATACACTGTATATTCTATTTAAATAATACTATACAATGTGTATTCTATATAAATAATACTATACACAGTATATTCTATTTAAATAATACTATACACTGTGTATTCTATTTAAATAATACTATACACTGTGTATTCTATTTAAATAATAATATATACTGTGTTTTCTATATAAATAATACTATACACTGTGCATTCTATTTAAATATTACTATACACTGTGTTCTCTCTATATATAATACTATACACTGTGTTTTATATGTAAATAATACTATACACTGTATATTCTATTTAAATAATTCTATACACTGTGTATTCTATTTAAATAATACTATACACTGTGTATTCTATTTTAATAATACTATACACTGTGTATTATATATAAATAATACTATACAATGTGTATTCTATTTAAATAATACTATACACTTTGTTTTCTATATAAATAATACTATACACTGTATATTCTATTTAAATAATACTATACACTGTGTATTCTATTTAAATAAAACTATACACTGTGTATTCTATTTAAATAATACTATACACTGTGTTTTCTATATAAATAATACTATACACTGTGTATTCTATATAAATAATACTATACACTGTGTATTCTATTTTAATAATACTATACACTGTGTATTCTATTTTAATAATACTATGCACTGTGTATTCTATTTAAATAATACTATACACGGTGTTTTCTATATAAATAATACTATACACTGTGTATTCTATTTTAATAATACTATGCACTGTGTATTCTATTTAAATAATACTATACACGGTGTTTTCTATATAAATAATACTATACACTGTGTATTCTATTTAAATAATACTATACAATGTGTATTCTATTTAAATAATACTATACACTGTGTTCTCTATTTAAATAATACTATACACTGTGTACTCTATATAAATAATACTATACACTCTTCCCTATATAAATAATACTATACACTGTGTTCTCTATATAAATAATACTATACACTGTGTCCTCTATATAAGTAATACTATACACTGTGTATTCTATATAAATAATACTATACACTGTATATTCTATTTAAATAATACTATACACTGTGTATTCTATTTAAATAATACTATACACTGTGTATTCTATTTTAATAATACTATACACTGTGTATTCTATTTAAATAACACTATACACTGTGTTTTCTATATAAATAATACTATACACTGTGCATTCTATTTAAATATTACTATACACTGTGTTCTCTCTATATATAATACTATACACTGTGCATTCTATTTAAATAATACTATACACTGTGTTTTATATATAAATAATACTATACACTGTATATTCTATTTAAATAATACTATACACTGTGTATTCTATTTAAATAATACTATACACTGTGTATTCTACTTAAATAATACTATACACTGTGTATTCTATTTTAATAATACTATACACTGTGTATTCTATATAAATAATACTATACAATGTGTATTCTATTTAAATAATACTATACACTGTGTTTTCTATATAAATAATGCTATACACTGTGCATTCTATTTAAATATTACTATACACTGTGTTCTCTCTATATATATTATTATACTCTGTGTTTTATATATAAATAATACTATACACTGTATATTCTATTTAAATAATTTTATACACTGTGTATTCTATTTAAATAATACTATACACTGTGTATTCTATTTTAATAATACTATACACTGTGTATTATATATAAATAATACTATACAATGTGTATTCTATTTAAATAATACTATACACTGTGTTTTCTATATAAATAATACTATACACTGTGTATTCTATTTTAATAATACTATACACTTTGTATTCTATTTTAATAATACTATGCACTTTGTATTCTATTTAAATAATACTATACACGGTGTTTTCTATATAAATAATACTATGCACTGTGTATTCTATTTAAATAATACTATACAATGTGTACTCTATATAAATAATACTATACACTCTTCCCTATATAAATAATACTATACACTGTGTTCTCTATATAAATAATACTATACACTGTGTCCTCTATATAAGTAATACTATACACTGTGTATTCTATATAAATAATACTATACACTGTATATTCTATTTAAATAATACTATACACTGTGTATTCTATTTTAATAATACTATACACTGTGTATTCTATATAAATAATACTATACACTGTGTTTTCTATATAAATAATACTATACACTGTGTATTCTATTTTAATAATACTATACACTGTGTATTCTATATAAATAATACTATACACTGTGTATTCTATTTAAATAATACTATACACTTTGTTTTCTATATAAATAATACTATACACTGTATATTCTATTTAAATAATGCTATACACTGTGTATTCTATTTAAATAATACTATACACTGTGTATTCTATTTAAATAATACTATACACTGTGTACTCTATATAAATAATAATATACACTCTTCTCTATATAAATAATACTATACACTGTGTTCTCCATATAAATAATACTATACACTGTGTCCTCTATATAAGTAATACTATACACTGTGTATTCTATATAAATAATACTATACACTGTATATTCTATTTAAATAATACTATACACTGTGTATTCTATTTTAATAATACTATACACTGTGTATTCTATATAAATAATACTATACACTGTGTTTTCTATATAAATAATACTATACACTGTGTATTCTATTTTAATAATACTATACACTGTGTATTCTATATAAATAATACTATACACTGTGTATTCTATTTTAATAATACTATACACTGTGTATTCTATTTAAATAATACTATACACTGTGTATTCTATTTAAATAATACTATACACTGTATATTCTATTTAAATAATACTATGCACAGTGTATTCTATTTTAATAATACTATGCACTGTGTATTCTATTTAAATAATACTATACACGGTGTTTTCTATATAAATAATACTATACACTGTGTATTCTATTTAAATAATACTATACAATGTGTATTCTATTTAAATAATACTATACACTGTGTTCTCTATTTAAATAATACTATACACTGTGTACTCTATATAAATAATACTATACACTCTTCTCTATATAAATAATACTATACACTGTGTTCTCTATATAAATAATACTATACACTGTGTCCTCTATATAAGTAATACTATACACTGTGTATTCTATATAAATAATACTATACACTGTATATTCTATTTAAATAATACTATACACAGTGTATTCTATTTTAATAATACTATACACTGTGTATTCTATTTAAATAATACTATGCACTGTGTATTCTATTTTAATAATACTATGCACTGTGTATTCTATTTAAATAATACTATACACTGTGTTTTCTATATAAATAATACTATACAATGTATATTCTATTTAAATAATACTATACACTGTGTATTCTATTTTAATAATACTATACACGGTGTATTCTATATAAATAATACTATACACTGTGTATTCTATTTTAATAATACTATATATTGTGTATTCTATTTAAATACTATACACTGTGTATTCTATTTAAATATTACTATACACTGTGTATTCTAAATAAATAATACTATACACTGTGTATTCTATATATAATACTATACACTGTGTTTTCTATTTTAATAATACTATACACTGTGTATTCTATATAAATAATACAATACACTGTGTTTTCTATATAAATAATACTATACACTGTGTATTCTATTTTAATAATACTATATACTGTGTATTCTATTTAAATAACACTATACACTGTGTATTCTATTTTAATAATACTATACACTGTGTATTCTATGTAAATAATACTATACACTGTGTTTTCTATATAAATAATACTATACACGGTGCATTCTATTTAAATATTACTATACACTGTGTTCTCTCTCTATATAATACTATACACTGTGCATTCTATTTAAATAATACTATACACTATGTTTTCTATATAAATAATACTATACACTGTGCATTCTATTTAAATATTACTATACACTGTATTCTCTCTATATATAATACTATTCACTGTGCATTCTATTTAAATAATACTATACACTGTGTTTTATATATAAATAATACTATACACTGTATATTCTATTTAAATAATACTATACACTGTGTATTCTATTTAAATAATACTATACACTGTGTATTCTATTTTAATAATACTATACACTGTGTATTCTATATAAATAATACTATACACTGTGCATTCTATTTAAATAATACTATACACTGTGTTTTCTATATAAATAATACTATACACTGTATATTCTATTTAAATAATACTATACACTGTGTATTCTATTTAAATAATACTATACACTGTATTTTTTTATATAAATAATACTATACACTGTGTATTCTATTTAAATAATACTATATACTGTGTTTTCTATATAAATAATACTATACACTGTGCATTCTATTTAAATATTACTATACACTGTGTTCTCTCTATATATAATACTATACACTGTGTTTTATATATAAATAATACTATACACTGTATATTCTATTTAAATAATTCTATACACTGTGTATTCTATTTAAATAATACTATACACTGTGTATTCTATTTTAATAATACTATACACTGTGTATTATATATAGATAATACTATACAATGTGTATTCTATTTAAATAATACTATACACTTTGTTTTCTATATAAATAATACTATACACTGTATATTCTATTTAAATAATACTATACACTGTGTATTCTATTTAAATAATACTATACACTGTGTATTCTATTTAAATAATACTATACACTGTGTTTTCTATATAAATAATACTATACACTGTGCATTCTATTTAAATATTACTATACACTGTGTTCTCTCTATATATAATACTATACACTGTGTTTTCTATATAAATAATACTATACACTGTGTATTCTATTTTAATAATACTATACACTGTGTATTCTATTTTAATAATACTATGCACTGTGTATTCTATTTAAATAATACTATACACGGTGTTTTCTATATAAATAATACTATACACTGTGTATTCTATTTAAATAATACTATACACTGTGTACTCTATATAAATAATACTATACACTCTTCCCTATATAAATAATACTATACACTGTGTTCTCTATATAAATAATACTATACACTGTGTCCTCTATATAAGTAATACTATACACTGTGTATTCTATATAAATAATACTATACACTGTATATTCTATTTAAATAATACTATACACTGTGTATTCTATTTTAATAATACTATACACTGTGTATTCTATATAAATAATACTATACACTGTGTATTCTATTTAAATAATACTATACACTTTGTTTTCTATATAAATTATACTATACACTGTATATTCTATTTAAATAATGCTATACACTGTGTATTCTATTTAAATAATACTATAAACTGTGTATTCTATTTAAATAATAATATACACTGTGTTTTCTATATAAATAATACTATACACTGTGCATTCTATTTAAATATTACTATACACTGTGTTCTCTCTATATATAATACTATACACTGTGCATTCTATTTAAATAATACTATACACTGTGTTTTATATATAAATAATACTATACACTGTATATTCTATTTAAATAATACTATACACTGTGTATTCTATTTAAATAATACTATACACTGTGTATTCTACTTAAATAATACTATACACTGTGTATTCTATTTTAATAATACTATACACTGTGTATTCTATATAAATAATACTATACAATGTGTATTCTATTTAAATAATACTATACACTGTGTTTTCTATATAAATAATGCTATACACTGTGCATTCTATTTAAATATTACTATACACTGTGTTCTCTCTATATATAATATTATACTCTGTGTTTTATATATAAATAATACTATACACTGTATATTCTATTTAAATAATTTTATACACTGTGTATTCTATTTAAATAATACTATACACTGTGTATTCTATTTTAATAATACTATACACTGTGTATTATATATAAATAATACTATACAATGTGTATTCTATTTAAATAATACTATACACTGTGTTTTCTATATAAATAATACTATACACTGTGCATTCTATTTAAATATTACTATACACTGTGTATTATATATAAATAATACTATACAATGTGTATTCTATTTAAATAATACTATACACTTTGTTTTCTATATAAATAATACTATACACTGTGTATTCTATTTTAATAATACTATACACTGTGTATTCTATTTTAATAATACTATGCACTGTGTATTCTATTTAAATAATACTATACACGGTGTTTTCTATATAAATAATACTATACACTGTGTATTCTAGTTAAATAATACTATACAATGTGTATTCTATTTAAATAATACTATACACTGTGTTCTCTATTTAAATAATACTATACACTGTGTACTCTATATAAATAATACTATACACTCTTCCCTATATAAATAATACTATACACTGTGTTCTCTATATAAATAATACTATACACTGTGTCCTCTATATAAGTAATACTATACACTGTGTATTCTATATAAATAATACTATACACTGTATATTCTATTTAAATAATACTATAAACTGTGTATTTTATTTTAATAATACTATACATTGTGTATTCTATATAAATAATACTATACACTGTGTTTTCTATATAAATAATACTATACACTGTGTATTCTATTTTAATAATACTATACACTGTGTATTCTATTTTAATAATACTATACACTGTGTATTCTATATAAATAATACTATACACTGTGTATTCTATTTAAATAATACTATACACTTTGTTTTCTATATAAATAATACTATACACTGTATATTCTATTTAAATAATGCTATACACTGTGTATTCTATTTAAATAATACTATACACTGTGTATTCTATTTAAATAATACTATACACTGAGAACTCTATATAAATAATACTGTCACGGGATGGTTAGAGTCTATACTATAGGCAATGTGTAATATATATTTCATGTGGAATGTATTCTCTAACCTGTTGTAAACATCAGTGTGTAGTTGGCTGATTAGGGTCTAGTGTGTTAGCACATTGTATGCAAATCCCTCTAACTAGTGAGGACCAGTGAGGACAATGGGTGGAGATAATCTGATCCTTGTCTCCAAGAAGATGTTGGACTGTGCATTGTTCAAAAGAGACAGGGAGTCTGCTCTCCTTGGCATAGGTGAGGGGGGAAGGATCTGTGACTCAGCCCTTCCCACCCCCAGATATAGGAAGTAACAGTTTAGTATATAGTTGTAGCTGGAGTTAGTATGTGTTAGCCGGCCTGTGCACAGCTCTGCAGAGAGCCAGGATATAGTTACAGGACCAAGGAACCAAAGTTATCATTGGATTGTGACTTCTGTGGACTTATTGTTATTACGGTTGATGTGACCGCTGCCGGCTACTAACTTTGTGGATTACAATAAATTGCTGTTGTCTCCCGACCTCTTGCGTCCGTGTTGATTCAAAAGACCATCCGGAGGAAGACGTATACCTTTGCTCCGTGACAAATACTATACACTCTTCTCTATATAAATAATACTATACACTGTGTTCTCTACATAAATAATACTATACACTGTGTCCTCTATATAAGTAATACTATACACTGTGTATTCTATATAAATAATACTATACACTGTATATTCTATTTAAATAATACTATACACTGTGTATTCTATTTAAATAATACTATACACTGTGTATTCTATTTTAATAATACTATACACTGTGTATTCTATTTAAATAATACTATACACTGTGTTTTCTATATAAATAAATAAATAAATAATACTATACACTGTGCATTCTATTTAAATATTACTATACACTGTGTTCTCTCTATATATAATACTATACACTGTGCATTCTATTTAAATAATACTATACACTGTGTTTTATATATAAATAATACTATACACTGTATATTCTATTTAAATAATACTATACACTGTGTATTCTATTTAAATAATACTATACACTGTGTATTCTATTTTAATAATACTATACACTGTGTATTCTATATAAATAATACTATACAATGTGTATTCTATTTAAATAATACTATACACTGTGTTTTCTATATATATAATTCTATACACTGTGCATTCTATTTAAATATTACTATACACTGTGTTCTCTCTCTATATAATACTATACACTGTGCATTCTATTTAAATAATACTATACACTGTCTTTTATATATAAATAATACTATACACTGTATATTCTATTTAAATAATACTATACACTGTGTATTCTATTTAAATAATACTATACACTGTGTATTCTATTTTAATAATACTATACACTGTGTATTCTATTTAAATAATACTATACACTGTGTTTTCTATATAAATAATACTATACACTGTATATTCTATTTAAATAATACTATACAATGTGTATTCTATATAAATAATACTATACACAGTATATTCTATTTAAATAATACTATACACTGTGTATTCTATTTAAATAATACTATACACTGTGTATTCTATTTAAATAATAATATATACTGTGTTTTCTATATAAATAATACTATACACTGTGCATTCTATTTAAATATTACTATACACTGTGTTCTCTCTATATATAATACTATACACTGTGTTTTATATGTAAATAATACTATACACTGTATATTCTATTTAAATAATTCTATACACTGTGTATTCTATTTAAATAATACTATACACTGTGTATTCTATTTTAATAATACTATACACTGTGTATTATATATAAATAATACTATACAATGTGTATTCTATTTAAATAATACTATACACTTTGTTTTCTATATAAATAATACTATACACTGTATATTCTATTTAAATAATACTATACACTGTGTATTCTATTTAAATAAAACTATACACTGTGTATTCTATTTAAATAATACTATACACTGTGTTTTCTATATAAATAATACTATACACTGTGTATTCTATATAAATAATACTATACACTGTGTATTCTATTTTAATAATACTATACACTGTGTATTCTATTTTAATAATACTATGCACTGTGTATTCTATTTAAATAATACTATACACGGTGTTTTCTATATAAATAATACTATACACTGTGTATTCTATTTTAATAATACTATGCACTGTGTATTCTATTTAAATAATACTATACACGGTGTTTTCTATATAAATAATACTATACACTGTGTATTCTATTTAAATAATACTATACAATGTGTATTCTATTTAAATAATACTATACACTGTGTTCTCTATTTAAATAATACTATACACTGTGTACTCTATATAAATAATACTATACACTCTTCCCTATATAAATAATACTATACACTGTGTTCTCTATATAAATAATACTATACACTGTGTCCTCTATATAAGTAATACTATACACTGTGTATTCTATATAAATAATACTATACACTGTATATTCTATTTAAATAATACTATACACTGTGTATTCTATTTAAATAATACTATACACTGTGTATTCTATTTTAATAATACTATACACTGTGTATTCTATTTAAATAACACTATACACTGTGTTTTCTATATAAATAATACTATACACTGTGCATTCTATTTAAATATTACTATACACTGTGTTCTCTCTATATATAATACTATACACTGTGCATTCTATTTAAATAATACTATACACTGTGTTTTATATATAAATAATACTATACACTGTATATTCTATTTAAATAATACTATACACTGTGTATTCTATTTAAATAATACTATACACTGTGTATTCTACTTAAATAATACTATACACTGTGTATTCTATTTTAATAATACTATACACTGTGTATTCTATATAAATAATACTATACAATGTGTATTCTATTTAAATAATACTATACACTGTGTTTTCTATATAAATAATGCTATACACTGTGCATTCTATTTAAATATTACTATACACTGTGTTCTCTCTATATATATTATTATACTCTGTGTTTTATATATAAATAATACTATACACTGTATATTCTATTTAAATAATTTTATACACTGTGTATTCTATTTAAATAATACTATACACTGTGTATTCTATTTTAATAATACTATACACTGTGTATTATATATAAATAATACTATACAATGTGTATTCTATTTAAATAATACTATACACTGTGTTTTCTATATAAATAATACTATACACTGTGTATTCTATTTTAATAATACTATACACTTTGTATTCTATTTTAATAATACTATGCACTTTGTATTCTATTTAAATAATACTATACACGGTGTTTTCTATATAAATAATACTATGCACTGTGTATTCTATTTAAATAATACTATACAATGTGTACTCTATATAAATAATACTATACACTCTTCCCTATATAAATAATACTATACACTGTGTTCTCTATATAAATAATACTATACACTGTGTCCTCTATATAAGTAATACTATACACTGTGTATTCTATATAAATAATACTATACACTGTATATTCTATTTAAATAATACTATACACTGTGTATTCTATTTTAATAATACTATACACTGTGTATTCTATATAAATAATACTATACACTGTGTTTTCTATATAAATAATACTATACACTGTGTATTCTATTTTAATAATACTATACACTGTGTATTCTATATAAATAATACTATACACTGTGTATTCTATTTAAATAATACTATACACTTTGTTTTCTATATAAATAATACTATACACTGTATATTCTATTTAAATAATGCTATACACTGTGTATTCTATTTAAATAATACTATACACTGTGTATTCTATTTAAATAATACTATACACTGTGTACTCTATATAAATAATAATATACACTCTTCTCTATATAAATAATACTATACACTGTGTTCTCCATATAAATAATACTATACACTGTGTCCTCTATATAAGTAATACTATACACTGTGTATTCTATATAAATAATACTATACACTGTATATTCTATTTAAATAATACTATACACTGTGTATTCTATTTTAATAATACTATACACTGTGTATTCTATATAAATAATACTATACACTGTGTTTTCTATATAAATAATACTATACACTGTGTATTCTATTTTAATAATACTATACACTGTGTATTCTATATAAATAATACTATACACTGTGTATTCTATTTTAATAATACTATACACTGTGTATTCTATTTAAATAATACTATACACTGTGTATTCTATTTAAATAATACTATACACTGTATATTCTATTTAAATAATACTATGCACAGTGTATTCTATTTTAATAATACTATGCACTGTGTATTCTATTTAAATAATACTATACACGGTGTTTTCTATATAAATAATACTATACACTGTGTATTCTATTTAAATAATACTATACAATGTGTATTCTATTTAAATAATACTATACACTGTGTTCTCTATTTAAATAATACTATACACTGTGTACTCTATATAAATAATACTATACACTCTTCTCTATATAAATAATACTATACACTGTGTTCTCTATATAAATAATACTATACACTGTGTCCTCTATATAAGTAATACTATACACTGTGTATTCTATATAAATAATACTATACACTGTATATTCTATTTAAATAATACTATACACAGTGTATTCTATTTTAATAATACTATACACTGTGTATTCTATTTAAATAATACTATGCACTGTGTATTCTATTTTAATAATACTATGCACTGTGTATTCTATTTAAATAATACTATACACTGTGTTTTCTATATAAATAATACTATACAATGTATATTCTATTTAAATAATACTATACACTGTGTATTCTATTTTAATAATACTATACACGGTGTATTCTATATAAATAATACTATACACTGTGTATTCTATTTTAATAATACTATATATTGTGTATTCTATTTAAATACTATACACTGTGTATTCTATTTAAATATTACTATACACTGTGTATTCTAAATAAATAATACTATACACTGTGTATTCTATATATAATACTATACACTGTGTTTTCTATTTTAATAATACTATACACTGTGTATTCTATATAAATAATACAATACACTGTGTTTTCTATATAAATAATACTATACACTGTGTATTCTATTTTAATAATACTATATACTGTGTATTCTATTTAAATAACACTATACACTGTGTATTCTATTTTAATAATACTATACACTGTGTATTCTATGTAAATAATACTATACACTGTGTTTTCTATATAAATAATACTATACACGGTGCATTCTATTTAAATATTACTATACACTGTGTTCTCTCTCTATATAATACTATACACTGTGCATTCTATTTAAATAATACTATACACTATGTTTTCTATATAAATAATACTATACACTGTGCATTCTATTTAAATATTACTATACACTGTATTCTCTCTATATATAATACTATTCACTGTGCATTCTATTTAAATAATACTATACACTGTGTTTTATATATAAATAATACTATACACTGTATATTCTATTTAAATAATACTATACACTGTGTATTCTATTTAAATAATACTATACACTGTGTATTCTATTTTAATAATACTATACACTGTGTATTCTATATAAATAATACTATACACTGTGCATTCTATTTAAATAATACTATACACTGTGTTTTCTATATAAATAATACTATACACTGTATATTCTATTTAAATAATACTATACACTGTGTATTCTATTTAAATAATACTATACACTGTATTTTTTTATATAAATAATACTATACACTGTGTATTCTATTTAAATAATACTATATACTGTGTTTTCTATATAAATAATACTATACACTGTGCATTCTATTTAAATATTACTATACACTGTGTTCTCTCTATATATAATACTATACACTGTGTTTTATATATAAATAATACTATACACTGTATATTCTATTTAAATAATTCTATACACTGTGTATTCTATTTAAATAATACTATACACTGTGTATTCTATTTTAATAATACTATACACTGTGTATTATATATAGATAATACTATACAATGTGTATTCTATTTAAATAATACTATACACTTTGTTTTCTATATAAATAATACTATACACTGTATATTCTATTTAAATAATACTATACACTGTGTATTCTATTTAAATAATACTATACACTGTGTATTCTATTTAAATAATACTATACACTGTGTTTTCTATATAAATAATACTATACACTGTGCATTCTATTTAAATATTACTATACACTGTGTTCTCTCTATATATAATACTATACACTGTGTTTTCTATATAAATAATACTATACACTGTGTATTCTATTTTAATAATACTATACACTGTGTATTCTATTTTAATAATACTATGCACTGTGTATTCTATTTAAATAATACTATACACGGTGTTTTCTATATAAATAATACTATACACTGTGTATTCTATTTAAATAATACTATACACTGTGTACTCTATATAAATAATACTATACACTCTTCCCTATATAAATAATACTATACACTGTGTTCTCTATATAAATAATACTATACACTGTGTCCTCTATATAAGTAATACTATACACTGTGTATTCTATATAAATAATACTATACACTGTATATTCTATTTAAATAATACTATACACTGTGTATTCTATTTTAATAATACTATACACTGTGTATTCTATATAAATAATACTATACACTGTGTATTCTATTTAAATAATACTATACACTTTGTTTTCTATATAAATTATACTATACACTGTATATTCTATTTAAATAATGCTATACACTGTGTATTCTATTTAAATAATACTATAAACTGTGTATTCTATTTAAATAATAATATACACTGTGTTTTCTATATAAATAATACTATACACTGTGCATTCTATTTAAATATTACTATACACTGTGTTCTCTCTATATATAATACTATACACTGTGCATTCTATTTAAATAATACTATACACTGTGTTTTATATATAAATAATACTATACACTGTATATTCTATTTAAATAATACTATACACTGTGTATTCTATTTAAATAATACTATACACTGTGTATTCTATTTTAATAATACTATACACTGTGTATTCTATATAAATAATACTATACAATGTGTATTCTATTTAAATAATACTATACACTGTGTTTTCTATATAAATAATACTATACACTGTGCATTCTATTTAAATATTACTATACACTGTGTTCTCTCTATATATAATATTATACACTGTGATTTATATATAAATAATACTATACACTGTATATTCTATTTAAATAATTCTATACACTGTGTATTCTATTTAAATAATACTATACACTGTGTATTCTATTTTAATAATACTATACACTGTGTATTATATATAAATAATACTATACAATGTGTATTCTATTTAAATAATACTATACACTGTGTTTTCTATATAAATAATACTATACACTGTGTATTCTATTTTAATAATATTATACACTGTGTATTCTATTTTAATAATACTATGCACTGTGTATTCTATTTAAATAATACTATACACGGTGTTTTCTATATATATAATACTATACACTGTGTATTCTATTTAAATAATACTATACAATGTGTACTCTATATAAATAATACTGTCACGGGATGGTTAGAGTCTATACTATAGGCCATGTGTAATATATATTTCATGTGGAATGTATTCTCTAACCTGTTGTAAACATCAGTGTGTAGTTGGCTGATTCGGGTCTAGTGTGTTAGCACATTGTATGCAAATCCCTCTAACTAGTGAGGACAATGGGTGGAGATAATCTGATCAGTGTCTCCAAGAAGATGTTGGACTGTGCATTGTTCAAAAGAGACAGGGAGTCTGCTCTCCTTGGTATAGGTGAGGGGGGAAGGATCTGTGGCTCAGCCCTTCCCACCCCCAGGTATAGGTGTAACAGTTTAGTATATAGTATATAGCTAGCAGTTAGTATGTGTTAGCCGGCCTGTGCACAGCTCTGCAGAGAGCCAGGACTTAGTTACAGGACCAAGGAACCAAAGTTATCATTGGATTGTGACTTCTGTGGACTTATTGTTATTACGGTTGATGTGACCGCCGCCGGCTACTAACTTTGTGGATTACAATAAATTGCTGTTGTCTCCCGACCTCTTGCGTCCCTGTTGATTCAAAAGACCATCCGGAGGAAGACGTATACCTTTGCTCCGTGACAACTGGTTGGCAGCGGTGGGATCAACAGCGGACAGCGAGATGGACTACAGCAGCCCAGCGATTAATGGAGCCACAACCTCAGAATACAGGAACTGGACTATGGCAAGTCTACAAGTAAGGGCCCGGGAACTAAACCTGAGTTACCAGGGAAGAACGAAAGAGCAACTGATCGAGGCACTGGAGGAGATGACCCTGCAAAGCGACCATGAGGAGGGCTGCCCCCAGGAGACTGGAGAGATACGGGAGTGGCAGGTACAGACCCAAAAGAGCAGATGGGTTGTTTTGTATGAGGAGGAATTGGCAGTGCTGGGGCTAGGAGCAACTGCAGAGCAAAGGAGTAGAGCGTTACAGAGGGCTCAGGAAACGGAGAAGGAGGAACAGAGAATGGCGCATGAAAAGGAAAGAATGGCGCATGAAATGCGAATGGCTGAGATAACTATGAGGAATTATAATCAAACGTCGACCCCCAGCCCAACAGTGAGAGAACCACCATATGTCTCCCATAAACACTTCAAGACCTTTGAGGAAGCGGCTGGGGATGTTGATGGATATTTTCAGGACTTCGAACACCAGTGCCACCTGATGGAAGTCCCAGAGAAGGATTGGGTCCGGTATCTGGTGGGGCACCCACGAGATGGGGCTGCGGAAGCTCTCAGAGCCATGGACCCTAGTGATCAGCGGGACTATGAGGCCATTAAAAGAGCGGTGCAGAAGTATTATGCAGTCACTCCAGAGACCTACCGAGTTCAGTTCCGCTCTTTGTCTTACAATGGGGGAAGCTCCTTCCACATGTTCGCCCACAAGTTGAAGCAAGCATGCAAGCGCTGGCTAGAAGGAGAGGAGGCTGTCACAGTCGATAAGATCCTCCAAGTCATACTTAAGGAACAGTTCTTTTCCCAGTGCCCCGCTGAGATCCGTGAGTGGGTGCTGGAACGGAACCCAGCCACAGTGGAGCAAGCTGCTTCTCTTGCAGATGAGGGCCTGACCATCAAGCCGCAGTGGAAGAGGTTGTTTGCAGAGGAGCGGAAAACTACCACAGTCCGCCAGACACCCTTCAGCCAGCCACCCACCTTTCGTGCCCGGCCTCAGGATTACAATTTCCCCTCTACCCTTGCCCCAGCCCATCGGCCTCCAGCTATGAACAACCCTGTCCCTAGACAACGACCTACTGGAAGAATGCTAGAGCGCAGATGTTTTGGTTGCGGGCGGCCTGGACATTTGCAAGCTAGTTGCCCTGTTAACATGGGGGCACGGGCCACCGTGGCATCTCGGCCTATTCACTACCTGGGAACCACCCCTAGGACAGAAAGTTTGGCCCCATGTCCAGATGACTCCATGAATGACCCATCTGTTCCACCTCCAGGGGTCTATGGGATTCAGCCTTCCGCCACACATCCCGCAAACCTTCAGAGGAAGCACTTGCAGGAGGTCCTACTGGATGGCCGAACAGTTGTTGGATTCCGGGACTCGGGAGCTTTCCTAACGGTAGCGGACCCCCGAGTTGTGCGACCCGAGGCCCTAGAGGAGGGTCCTGGCATTTCTATCAAGTTGGCAGGGGGTACTCAAAGACGTATTCCTAAAGCTACCGTGGAACTCGACTATGGTTATGGACCAAAACGATGCACAATTGGTGTGATGAGCGGGCTGCCGGCCGATGTTCTGTTAGGCAACGATGTTGGAAATCTACAGTGCCACTTTGTGGGAGCAGTGACCCGAAGCCAAGCTCAGGGAGAAGCCAACATGGATCCACCGGATTTTCTGACAGATGCCAGCCCTTCAACCCTACAACTTTACCATTCAGTACCGCCGAGGGAACCAACACCAGAACGCGGATGGGTTATCCCGGCAGGAGGACATATGAGCTATAGAGACTGATGTGCATTCCCCAATTTACCTGTGTAGGCCAATTGTGTCATGCACATGTTTTGAGAGGGGGAGGGGTTGTCACGGGATGGTTAGAGTCTATACTATAGGCCATGTGTAATATATATTTCATGTGGAATGTATTCTCTAACCTGTTGTAAACATCAGTGTGTAGTTGGCTGATTCGGGTCTAGTGTGTTAGCACATTGTATGCAAATCCCTCTAACTAGTGAGGACAATGGGTGGAGATAATCTGATCAGTGTCTCCAAGAAGATGTTGGACTGTGCATTGTTCAAAAGAGACAGGGAGTCTGCTCTCCTTGGTATAGGTGAGGGGGGAAGGATCTGTGGCTCAGCCCTTCCCACCCCCAGGTATAGGTGTAACAGTTTAGTATATAGTATATAGCTAGCAGTTAGTATGTGTTAGCCGGCCTGTGCACAGCTCTGCAGAGAGCCAGGACTTAGTTACAGGACCAAGGAACCAAAGTTATCATTGGATTGTGACTTCTGTGGACTTATTGTTATTACGGTTGATGTGACCGCCGCCGGCTACTAACTTTGTGGATTACAATAAATTGCTGTTGTCTCCCGACCTCTTGCGTCCCTGTTGATTCAAAAGACCATCCGGAGGAAGACGTATACCTTTGCTCCGTGACAAATACTATACACTCTTCCCTATATAAATAATACTATACACTGTGTTCTCTATATAAATAATACTATACACTGTGTCCTCTATATAAGTAATACTATACACTGTGTATTCTATATAAATAATACTATACACTGTGTTTTCTATATAAATAATACTATACACTGTGTATTCTATTTTAATAATACTATACACTGTGTATTCTATATAAATAATACTATACACTGTGTATTCTATTTAAATAATACTATACACTTTGTTTTCTATTTTAATAATACTATACACTGTGTATTCTATATAAATAATGCTATACACTGTGTATTCTATTTAAATAATACTATACACTCTTCCCTATATAAATAATACTATACACTGTATATTCTATTTAAATAATACTATACACAGTGTATTCTATTTTAATAATACTATACACTGTGTACTCTATATAAATAATACTATACACTCTTCTCTATATAAATAATACTATACACTGTGTTCTCCACATAAATAATACTATACACTGTGTCCTCTATATAAGTAATACTATACACTGTGTATTCTATATAAATAATACTATACACTGTATATTCTATTTAAATAATACTATACACTGTGTATTCTATTTTAATAATACTATACACTGTGTATTCTATATAAATAATACTATACACTGTGTTTTCTATATAAATAATACTATACACTGTGTATTCTATTTTAATAATACTATACACTGTGTATTCTATATAAATAATACTATACACTGTGTATTCTATTTTAATAATACTATACACTGTGTATTCTATTTAAATAATACTATACACTGTGTATTCTTTTTAAATAATACTATACACTGTATATTCTATTTAAATAATACTATGCACAGTGTATTCTATTTTAATAATACTATACACTGTGTATTCTATTTAAATAATACTATACACTGTGTATTCTATTTTAATAATACTACGCACTGTGTATTCTATTTAAATAATACTATACACGGTGTTTTCTATATAAATAATACTATACACTGTGTATTCTATTTAAATAATACTATACAATGTGTATTCTATTTAAATAATACTATACACTGTGTTCTCTATTTAAATAATACTATACACTGTGTACTCTATATAAATAATACTATACACTCTTCTCTATATAAATAATACTATACACTGTGTTCTCTATATAAATAATACTATACACTGTGTCCTCTATATAAGTAATACTATACACTGTGTATTCTATATAAATAATACTATACACTGTATATTCTATTTAAATAATACTATACACAGTGTATTCTATTTTAATAATACTATACACTGTATATTCTATTTAAATAATACTATACACTGTGTATTCTATTTTAATAATACTATACACTGTGTATTCTATATAAATAATACTATACACTGTGTATTCTATTTTAATAATACTATACACTGTGTATTCTATATAAATAATACTATACACTGTGTATTCTATTTAAATAATACTATACAATGTGTATTCTATATAAATAATACTATACACAGTATATTCTATTTAAATAATACTATACACTGTGTATTCTATTTAAATAATACTATACACTGTGTATTCTATTTAAATAATACTATATACTGTGTTTTCTATATAAATAATACTATACACTGTGCATTCTATTTAAATATTACTATACACTGTGTTCTCTCTATATATAATACTATACACTGTGTTTTATATATAAATAATACTATACACTGTATATTCTATTTAAATAATTCTATACACTGTGTATTCTATTTAAATAATACTATACACTGTGTATTCTATTTTAATAATACTATACACTGTGTATTATATATAAATAATACTATACAATGTGTATTCTATTTAAATAATACTATACACTTTGTTTTCTATATAAATAATACTATACACTGTATATTCTATTTAAATAATACTATACACTGTGTATTCTATTTAAATAAAACTATACACTGTGTATTCTATTTAAATAATACTATACACTGTGTTTTCTAAATAAATAATACTATACACTGTGCATTCTATTTAAATATTACTATACACTGTGTTCTCTCTATATATAATACTATACACTGTGTTTTCTATATAAATAATACTATACACTGTGTATTCTATTTTAATAATACTATACACTGTGTATTCTATTTTAATAATACTATGCACTGTGTATTCTATTTAAATAATACTATACACGGTGTTTTCTATATAAATAATACTATACACTGTGTATTCTATTTAAATAATACTATACAATGTGTATTCTATTTAAATAATACTATACACTGTGTTCTCTATTTAAATAATACTATACACTGTGTACTCTATATAAATAATACTATACACTCTTCCCTATATAAATAATACTATACACTGTGTTCTCTATATAAATAATACTATACACTGTATATTCTATTTAAATAATACTATACACTGTGTATTCTATTTTAATAATACTATACACTGTGTATTCTATATAAATAATACTATACACTGTGTATTCTATTTAAATAATACTATACACTTTGTTTTCTATATAAATAATACTATACACTGTGTATTCTATTTAAATAATACTATACACTGTGTACTCTATATAAATAGTACTATACACTCTTCTCTATATATATTATACTATACACTGTGTTCTCTATATAAATAATACTATACACTGTGTCCTCTATATAAGTAATACTATACACTGTGTATTCTATATAAATAATACTATACACTGTATATTCTATTTAAATAATACTATACACTGTGTATTCTATTTAAATAATACTATACACTGTGTATTCTATTTTAATAATACTATACACTGTGTATTCTATTTAAATAATACTATACACTGTGTTTTCTATATAAATAATACTATACACTGTGCATTCTATTTAAATATTACTATACACTGTGTTCTCTCTATATATAATACTATACACTGTGCATTCTATTTAAATAATACTATACACTGTGTTTTATATATAAATAATACTATACACTGTATATTCTATTTAAATAATACTATACACTGTGTATTCTATTTAAATAATACTATACACTGTGTATTCTATTTAAATAATACTATACACTGTGTATTCTATTTTAATAATACTATACACTGTGTATTCTATATAAATAATACTATACAATGTGTATTCTATTTAAATAATACTATACGCTGTGTTTTCTATATAAATAATACTATACACTGTGCATTCTATTTAAATATTACTATACACTGTGTTCTCTCTATATATAATATTATACTCTGTGTTTTATATATAAATAATACTATACACTGTATATTCTATTTAAATAATTCTATACACTGTGTATTCTATTTAAATAATACTATACACTGTGTATTCTATTTTAATAATACTATACACTGTGTATTATATATAAATAATACTATACAATGTGTATTCTATTTAAATAATACTATACACTGTGTTCTCCATATAAATAATACTATACACTGTGTCCTCTATATAAGTAATACTATACACTGTGTATTCTATATAAATAATACTATACACTGTATATTCTATTTAAATAATACTATACACTGTGTATTCTATTTTAATAATACTATACACTGTGTATTCTATATAAATAATACTATACACTGTGTTTTCTATATAAGAAATACTATACACTGTGTATTCTATTTTAATAATACTATACACTGTGTATTCTATATAAATAATACTATACACTGTGTATTCTATTTTAATAATACTATACACTGTGTATTCTATATAAATAATACTATACACTGTGTATTCTATTTTAATAATACTATACACTGTGTATTCTATTTAAATAATACTATACACTGTGTATTCTATTTAAATAATACTATACACTGTATATTCTATTTAAATAATACTATGCACTGTGTATTCTATTTTAATAATACTATGCACTGTGTATTCTATTTAATTAATACTATACACTGTGTATTCTATTTTAATAATACTATACACTGTGTATTATATATAAATAATACTATACAATGTGTATTCTATTTAAATAATACTATACACTGTGTTTTCTATATAAATAATACTATACACTGTATATTCTATTTAAATAATACTATACACAGTGTATTCTATATAAATAATACTATACACTGTGTATTCTACTTTAATAACACTATACACTGTGTATTATATTTAAATAATACTATACACTGTGTATTCTATTTTATTAATACTATACACTGTGTATTTTATATAAATAATACAATACACTGTGTATTCTATTTAAATAATACTATACACTGTGTATTCTATTTTAATAATACTATACACTGTGTATTCTATTTAAATAATACTATACACTGTTTTTTCTATATAAATAATACTATACAATGTATATTCTATTTAAATAATACTATGCACAGTGTATTCTATTTTAATAATACTATGCACTGTGTATTCTATTTAAATAATACTATACACGGTGTTTTCTATATAAATAATACTATACACTGTGTATTCTATTTAAATAATACTATACAATGTGTATTCTATTTAAATAATACTATACACTGTGTTCTCTATTTAAATAATACTATACACTGTGTACTCTATATAAATAATACTATACACTCTTCTCTATATAAATAATACTATACACTGTGTTCTCTATATAAATAATACTATACACTGTGTCCTCTATATAAGTAATACTATACACTGTGTATTCTATATAAATAATACTATACACTGTATATTCTATTTAAATAATACTATACACAGTGTATTCTATTTTAATAATACTATACACTGTGTATTCTATTTAAATAATACTATGCACTGTGTATTCTATTTTAATAATACTATGCACTGTGTATTCTATTTAAATAATACTATACACTGTGTTTTCTATATAAATAATACTATACAATGTATATTCTATTTAAATAATACTATACACTGTGTATTCTATTTTAATAATACTATACACGGTGTATTCTATATAAATAATACTATACACTGTGTATGCTATTTAAATAATACTATACACTGTGTATTCTATTTAAATAATACTATACACTTTGTATTCTATTTTAGTAATACTATACACTGTGTATTCTATATAAATAATACTATACACTGTGTATTCTATTTTAATAATACTATATATTGTGTATTCTATTTAAATACTATACACTGTGTATTCTATTTAAATATTACTATACACTGTGTATTCTAAATAAATAATACTATACACTGTGTATTCTATATATAATACTATACACTGTGTTTTCTATTTTAATAATACTATACACTGTGTATTCTATATAAATAATACAATACACTGTGTTTTCTATATAAATAATACTATACACTGTGTATTCTATTTTAATAATACTATATACTGTGTATTCTATTTAAATAACAATATACACTGTGTATTCTATTTTAATAATACTATACACTGTGTATTCTATGTAAATAATACTATACACTGTGTTTTCTATATAAATAATACTATACACGGTGCATTCTATTTAAATATTACTATACACTGTGTTCTCTCTCTATATAATACTATACACTGTGCATTCTATTTAAATAATACTATACACTATGTTTTCTATATAAATAATACTATACACTGTGCATTCTATTTAAATATTACTATACACTGTATTCTCTCTATATATAATACTATTCACTGTGCATTCTATTTAAATAATACTATACACTGTGTTTTATATATAAATAATACTATACACTGTATATTCTATTTAAATAATACTATACACTGTGTATTCTATTTAAATAATACTATACACTGTGTATTCTATTTTAATAATACTATACACTGTGTATTCTATATAAATAATACTATACACTGTGCATTCTATTTAAATAATACTATACACTGTATTTTTTATATAAATAATACTATACACTGTGTATTCTATTTAAATAATACTATATACTGTGTTTTCTATATAAATAATACTATACACTGTGCATTCTATTTAAATATTACTATACACTGTGTTCTCTCTATATATAATACTATACACTGTGTTTTATATATAAATAATACTATACACTGTATATTCTATTTAAATAATTCTATACACTGTGTATTCTATTTAAATAATACTATACACTGTGTATTCTATTTTAATAATACTATACACTGTGTATTATATATAGATAATACTATACAATGTGTATTCTATTTAAATAATACTATACACTTTGTTTTCTATATAAATAATACTATACACTGTATATTCTATTTAAATAATACTATACACTGTGTATTCTATTTAAATAATACTATACACTGTGTATTCTATTTAAATAATACTATACACTGTGCATTCTATTTAAATATTACTATACACTGTGTTCTCTCTATATATAATACTATACACTGTGTTTTCTATATAAATAATACTATACACTGTGTATTCTATTTTAATAATACTATACACTGTGTATTCTATTTTAATAATACTATGCACTGTGTATTCTATTTAAATAATACTATACACGGTGTTTTCTATATAAATAATACTATACACTGTGTATTCTATTTAAATAATACTATACACTGTGTACTCTATATAAATAATACTATACACTCTTCCCTATATAAATAATACTATACACTGTGTTCTCTATATAAATAATACTATACACTGTGTCCTCTATATAAGTAATACTATACACTGTGTATTCTATATAAATAATACTATACACTGTATATTCTATTTAAATAATACTATACACTGTGTATTCTATTTTAATAATACTATACACTGTGTATTCTATATAAATAATACTATACACTGTGTATTCTATTTTAAGAATACTATACACTGTGTATTCTATTTAAATAATACTATACACTGTGTATTCTTTTTAAATAATACTATACACTGTATATTCTATTTAAATAATACTATGCACAATGTATTCTATTTTAATAATACTATACACTGTGTATTCTATTTAAATAATACTATACACTGTGTATTCTATTTTAATAATACTACGCACTGTGTATTCTATTTAAATAATACTATACACGGTGTTTTCTATATAAATAATACAATACACTGTGTATTCTATTTAAATAATACTATACAATGTGTATTCTATTTAAATAATACTTTACACTGTGTTCTCTATTTAAATAATACTATACACTGTGTACTCTATATAAATAATACTATACACTCTTCTCTATATAAATAATACTATACACTGTGTTCTCTATATAAATAATACTATACACTGTGTCCTCTATATAAGTAATACTATACACTGTGTATTCTATATAAATAATACTATACACTGTATATTCTATTTAAATAATACTATACACAGTGTATTCTATTTTAATAATACTATACACTGTATATTCTATTTAAATAATACTATACACTGTGTATTCTATTTTAATAATACTATACACTGTGTATTCTATATAAATAATACTATACACTGTGTATTCTATTTTAATAATACTATACACTGTGTATTCTATATAAATAATACTATACACTGTGTATTCTATTTAAATAATACTATACAATGTGTATTCTATATAAATAATACTATACACAGTATATTCTATTTAAATAATACTATACACTGTGTACTCTATATAAATAATACTATACACTCTTCTCTATATAAATAATACTATACACTGTGTTCTCTATATAAATAATACTATACACTGTGTCCTCTATATAAGTAATACTATACACTGTGTATTCTATATAAATAATACTATACACTGTATATTCTATTTAAATAATACTATACACAGTGTATTCTATTTTAATAATACTATACACTGTATATTCTATTTAAATAATACTATACACTGTGTATTCTATTTTAATAATACTATACACTGTGTATTCTATATAAATAATACTATACACTGTGTATTCTATTTTAATAATACTATACACTGTGTATTCTATATAAATAATACTATACACTGTGTATTCTATTTAAATAATACTATACAATGTGTATTCTATATAAATAATACTATACACAGTATATTCTATTTAAATAATACTATACACTGTGTATTCTATTTAAATAATACTATACACTGTGTATTCTATTTAAATAATACTATATACTGTGTTTTCTATATAAATAATACTATACACTGTGCATTCTATTTAAATATTACTATACACTGTGTTCTCTCTATATATAATACTATACACTGTGTTTTATATATAAATAATACTATACACTGTATATTCTATTTAAATAATTCTATACACTGTGTATTCTATTTAAATAATACTATACACTGTGTTTTCTAAATAAATAATACTATACACTGTGCATTCTATTTAAATATTACTATACACTGTGTTCTCTCTATATATAATACTATACACTGTGTTTTCTATATAAATAATACTATACACTGTGTATTCTATTTTAATAATACTATACACTGTGTATTCTATTTTAATAATACTATGCACTGTGTATTCTATTTAAATAATACTATACACGGTGTTTTCTATATAAATAATACTATACAATGTGTATTCTATTTAAATAATACTATACAATGTGTATTCTATTTAAATAATACTATACACTGTGTTCTCTATTTAAATAATACTATACACTGTGTACTCTATATAAATAATACTATACACTCTTCCCTATATAAATAATACTATACACTGTGTTCTCTATATAAATAATACTATACACTGTATATTCTATTTAAATAATACTATACACTGTGTATTCTATTTTAATAATACTATACACTGTGTATTCTATATAAATAATACTATACACTGTGTATTCTATTTAAATAATACTATACACTTTGTTTTCTATATAAATAATACTATACACTGTGTATTCTATTTAAATAATACTATACACTGTGTACTCTATATAAATAGTACTATACACTCTTCTCTATATATATTATACTATACACTGTGTTCTCTATATAAATAATACTATACACTGTGTCCTCTATATAAGTAATACTATACACTGTGTATTCTATATAAATAATACTATACACTGTATATTCTATTTAAATAATACTATACACTGTGTATTCTATTTAAATAATACTATACACTGTGTATTCTATTTTAATAATACTATACACTGTGTATTCTATTTAAATAATACTATACACTGTGTTTTCTATATAAATAATACTATACACTGTGCATTCTATTTAAATATTACTATACACTGTGTTCTCTCTATATATAATACTATACACTGTGCATTCTATTTAAATAATACTATACACTGTGTTTTATATATAAATAATACTATACACTGTATATTCTATTTAAATAATACTATACACTGTGTATTCTATTTAAATAATACTATACACTGTGTATTCTATTTAAATAATACTATACACTGTGTATTCTATTTTAATAATACTATACACTGTGTATTCTATATAAATAATACTATACAATGTGTATTCTATTTAAATAATACTATACACTGTGTTTTCTATATAAATAATACTATACACTGTGCATTCTATTTAAATATTACTATACACTGTGTTCTCTCTATATATAATATTATACTCTGTGTTTTATATATAAATAATACTATACACTGTATATTCTATTTAAATAATTCTATACACTGTGTATTCTATTTAAATAATACTATACACTGTGTATTCTATTTTAATAATACTATACACTGTGTATTATATATAAATAATACTATACAATGTGTATTCTATTTAAATAATACTATACACTGTGTTTTCTATATAAATAATACTATACACTGTGTATTCTATTTTAATAATACTATACACTTTGTATTCTATTTTAATAATACTATGCACTGTGTATTCTATTTAAATAATACTATACACTTTGTTTTCTATATAAATAATACTATACACTGTATATTCTATTTAAATAATGCTATACACTGTGTATTCTATTTAAATAATACTATACACTGTGTATTCTATTTAAATAATACTATACACTGTGTACTCTATATAAATAATACTATACACTCTTCTCTATATAAATAATACTATACACTGTGTTCTCCATATAAATAATACTATACACTGTGTCCTCTATATAAGTAATACTATACACTGTGTATTCTATATAAATAATACTATACACTGTATATTCTATTTAAATAATACTATACACTGTGTATTCTATTTTAATAATACTATACACTGTGTTTTCTATATAAGAAATACTATACACTGTGTATTCTATTTTAATAATACTATACACTGTGTATTCTATATAAATAATACTATACACTGTGTATTCTATTTTAATAATACTATACACTGTGTATTCTATTTAAATAATACTATACACTGTGTATTCTATTTAAATAATACTATACACTGTATATTCTATTTAAATAATACTATGCACAGTGTATTCTATTTTAATAATAC
Source organism: Leptodactylus fuscus (assembly GCF_031893055.1). Lineage (NCBI taxonomy): Eukaryota > Metazoa > Chordata > Amphibia > Anura > Leptodactylidae > Leptodactylus > Leptodactylus fuscus. The sequence continues at coordinate 499,023 of NW_027439809.1, forward strand.
TATACACTGTGTATTCTATTTAAATAATACTATACACTGTGTATTCTATTTTAATAATACTATGCACAGTGTATTCTATTTTAATAATACTATACACTGTGTATTCTATTTAAATAATACTATGCACTGTGTATTCTATTTTAATAATACTATGCACTGTGTATTCTATTTAATTAATACTATACACTGTGTTCTCTATATAAATAATACTATACACTGTGTCCTCTATATAAGTAATACTATACACTGTGTATTCTATATAAATAATACTATACACTGTATATTCTATTTAAATAATACTATACACAGTGTATTCTATTTTAATAATACTATACACTGTGTATTCTATTTAAATAATACTATGCACTGTGTATTCTATTTTAATAATACTATGCACTGTGTATTCTATTTAATTAATACTATACACTGTGTATTCTATTTTAATAATACTATACACTGTGTATTATATATAAATAATACTATACAATGTGTATTCTATTTAAATAATACTATACACTGTGTTTTCTATATAAATAATACTATACACTGTATATTCTATTTAAATAATACTATACACAGTGTATTCTATATAAATAATACTATACACTGTGTATTCTACTTTAATAACACTATACACTGTGTATTATATTTAAATAATACTATACACTGTGTATTCTATTTTATTAATACTATACACTGTGTATTTTATATAAATAATACAATACACTGTGTATTCTATTTAAATAATACTATACACTGTGTATTCTATTTTAATAATACTATACACTGTGTATTCTATTTAAATAATACTATACACTGTGTTTTCTATATAAATAATACTATACAATGTATATTCTATTTAAATAATACTATGCACAGTGTATTCTATTTTAATAATACTATGCACTGTGTATTCTATTTAAATAATACTATACACGGTGTTTTCTATATAAATAATACTATACACTGTGTATTATATTTAAATAATACTATACAATGTGTATTCTATTTAAATAATACTATACACTGTGTTCTCTATTTAAATAATACTATACACTGTGTACTCTATATAAATAATACTATACACTGTGTCCTCTATATAAGTAATACTATACACTGTGTATTCTATATAAATAATACTATACACTGTATATTCTATTTAAATAATACTATACACAGTGTATTCTATTTTAATAATACTATACACTGTGTATTCTATTTAAATAATACTATGCACTGTGTATTCTATTTTAATAATACTATGCACTGTGTATTCTATTTAAATAATACTATACACTGTGTTTTCTATATAAATAATACTATACAATGTATATTCTATTTAAATAATACTATACACTGTGTATTCTATTTTAATAATACTATACATGGTGTATTCTATATAAATAATACTATACACTGTGTATGCTATTTAAATAATACTATACACTGTGTATTCTATTTAAATAATACTATACACTTTGTATTCTATTTTAGTAATACTATACACTGTGTATTCTATATAAATAATACTATACACTGTGTATTCTATTTTAATAATACTATATATTGTGTATTCTATTTAAATACTATACACTGTGTATTCTATTTAAATATTACTATACACTGTGTATTCTAAATAAATAATACTATACACTGTGTATTCTATATATAATACTATACACTGTGTTTTCTATTTTAATAATACTATACACTGTGTATTCTATATAAATAATACAATACACTGTGTTTTCTATATAAATAATACTATACACTGTGTATTCTATTTTAATAATACTATATACTGTGTATTCTATTTAAATAACACTATACACTGTGTATTCTATTTTAATAATACTATACACTGTGTATTCTATGTAAATAATACTATACACTGTGTTTTCTATATAAATAATACTATACACGGTGCATTCTATTTAAATATTACTATACACTGTGTTCTCTCTCTATATAATACTATACACTGTGCATTCTATTTAAATAATACTATACACTATGTTTTCTATATAAATAATACTATACACTGTGCATTCTATTTAAATATTACTATACACTGTATTCTCTCTATATATAATACTATTCACTGTGCATTCTATTTAAATAATACTATACACTGTGTTTTATATATAAATAATACTATACACTGTATATTCTATTTAAATAATACTATACACTGTGTATTCTATTTAAATAATACTATACACTGTGTATTCTATTTTAATAATACTATACACTGTGTATTCTATATAAATAATACTATACACTGTGCATTCTATTTAAATAATACTATACACTGTGTTTTCTATATAAATAATACTATACACTGTATATTCTATTTAAATAATACTATACACTGTGTATTCTATTTAAATAATACTATACACTGTATTTTTTATATAAATAATACTATACACTGTGTATTCTATTTAAATAATACTATATACTGTGTTTTCTATATAAATAATACTATACACTGTGCATTCTATTTAAATATTACTATACACTGTGTTCTCTCTATATATAATACTATACACTGTGTTTTATATATAAATAATACTATACACTGTATATTCTATTTAAATAATTCTATACACTGTGTATTCTATTTAAATAATACTATACACTGTGTATTCTATTTTAATAATACTATACACTGTGTATTATATATAGATAATACTATACAATGTGTATTCTATTTAAATAATACTATACACTTTGTTTTCTATATAAATAATACTATACACTGTATATTCTATTTAAATAATACTATACACTGTGTATTCTATTTAAATAATACTATACACTGTGTATTCTATTTAAATAATACTATACACTGTGTTTTCTATATAAATAATACTATACACTGTGCATTCTATTTAAATATTACTATACACTGTGTTCTCTCTATATATAATACTATACACTGTGTTTTCTATATAAATAATACTATACACTGTGTATTCTATTTTAATAATACTATACACTGTGTATTCTATTTTAATAATACTATGCACTGTGTATTCTATTTAAATAATACTATACACGGTGTTTTCTATATAAATAATACTATACACTGTGTATTCTATTTAAATAATACTATACACTGTGTACTCTATATAAATAATACTATACACTCTTCCCTATATAAATAATACTATACACTGTGTTCTCTATATAAATAATACTATACACTGTGTCCTCTATATAAGTAATACTATACACTGTGTATTCTATATAAATAATACTATACACTGTATATTCTATTTAAATAATACTATACACTGTGTATTCTATTTTAATAATACTATACACTGTGTATTCTATATAAATAATACTATACACTGTGTATTCTATTTTAATAATACTATACACTGTGTATTCTATTTAAATAATACTATACACTGTGTATTCTTTTTAAATAATACTATACACTGTATATTCTATTTAAATAATACTATGCACAGTGTATTCTATTTTAATAATACTATACACTGTGTATTCTATTTAAATAATACTATACACTGTGTGTTCTATTTTAATAATACTACGCACTGTGTATTCTATTTAAATAATACTATACACGGTGTTTTCTATATAAATAATACAATACACTGTGTATTCTATTTAAATAATACTATACAATGTGTATTCTATTTAAATAATACTATACACTGTGTTCTCTATTTAAATAATACTATACACTGTGTACTCTATATAAATAATACTATACACTCTTCTCTATATAAATAATACTATACACTGTGTTCTCTATATAAATAATACTATACACTGTGTCCTCTATATAAGTAATACTATACACTGTGTATTCTATATAAATAATACTATACACTGTATATTCTATTTAAATAATACTATACACAGTGTATTCTATTTTAATAATACTATACACTGTATATTCTATTTAAATAATACTATACACTGTGTATTCTATTTTAATAATACTATACACTGTGTATTCTATATAAATAATACTATACACTGTGTATTCTATTTTAATAATACTATACACTGTGTATTCTATATAAATAATACTATACACTGTGTATTCTATTTAAATAATACTATACAATGTGTATTCTATATAAATAATACTATACACAGTATATTCTATTTAAATAATACTATACACTGTGTATTCTATTTAAATAATACTATACACTGGATTCTATTTAAATAATACTATATACTGTGTTTTCTATATAAATAATACTATACACTGTGCATTCTATTTAAATATTACTATACACTGTGTTCTCTCTATATATAATACTATACACTGTGTTTTATATATAAATAATACTATACACTGTATATTCTATTTAAATAATTCTATACACTGTGTATTCTATTTAAATAATACTATACACTGTGTATTCTATTTTAATAATACTATACACTGTGTATTATATATAAATAATACTATACAATGTGTATTCTATTTAAATAATACTATACACTTTGTTTTCTATATAAATAATACTATACACTGTATATTCTATTTAAATAATACTATACACTGTGTATTCTATTTAAATAATACTATACACTGTGTATTCTATTTAAATAATACTATACACTGTGTTTTCTAAATAAATAATACTATACACTGTGCATTCTATTTAAATATTACTATACACTGTGTTCTCTCTATATATAATACTATACACTGTGTTTTCTATATAAATAATACTATACACTGTGTATTCTATTTTAATAATACTATACACTGTGTATTCTATTTTAATAATACTATGCACTGTGTATTCTATTTAAATAATACTATACACGGTGTTTTCTATATAAATAATACTATACACTGTGTATTCTATTTAAATAATACTATACAATGTGTATTCTATTTAAATAATACTATACACTGTGTTCTCTATTTAAATAATACTATACACTGTGTACTCTATATAAATAATACTATACACTCTTCCCTATATAAATAATACTATACACTGTGTTCTCTATATAAATAATACTATACACTGTATATTCTATTTAAATAATACTATACACTGTGTATTCTATTTTAATAATACTATACACTGTGTATTCTATATAAATAATACTATACACTGTGTATTCTATTTAAATAATACTATACACTTTGTTTTCTATATAAATAATACTATACACTGTGTATTCTATTTAAATAATACTATACACTGTGTACTCTATATAAATAGTACTATACACTCTTCTCTATATATATTATACTATACACTGTGTTCTCTATATAAATAATACTATACACTGTGTCCTCTATATAAGTAATACTATACACTGTGTATTCTATATAAATAATACTATACACTGTATATTCTATTTAAATAATACTATACACTGTGTATTCTATTTAAATAATACTATACACTGTGTATTCTATTTTAATAATACTATACACTGTGTATTCTATTTAAATAATACTATACACTGTGTTTTCTATATAAATAATACTATACACTGTGCATTCTATTTAAATATTACTATACACTGTGTTCTCTCTATATATAATACTATACACTGTGCATTCTATTTAAATAATACTATACACTGTGTTTTATATATAAATAATACTATACACTGTATATTCTATTTAAATAATACTATACACTGTGTATTCTATTTAAATAATACTATACACTGTGTATTCTATTTAAATAATACTATACACTGTGTATTCTATTTTAATAATACTATACACTGTGTATTCTATATAAATAATACTATACAATGTGTATTCTATTTAAATAATACTATACACTGTGTTTTCTATATAAATAATACTATACACTGTGCATTCTATTTAAATATTACTATACACTGTGTTCTCTCTATATATAATATTATACTCTGTGTTTTATATATAAATAATACTATACACTGTATATTCTATTTAAATAATTCTATACACTGTGTATTCTATTTAAATAATACTATACACTGTGTATTCTATTTTAATAATACTATACACTGTGTATTATATATAAATAATACTATACAATGTGTATTCTATTTAAATAATACTATACACTGTGTTTTCTATATAAATAATACTATACACTGTGTATTCTATTTTAATAATACTATACACTTTGTATTCTATTTTAATAATACTATGCACTGTGTATTCTATTTAAATAATACTATACACTTTGTTTTCTATATAAATAATACTATACACTGTATATTCTATTTAAATAATGCTATACACTGTGTATTCTATTTAAATAATACTATACACTGTGTATTCTATTTAAATAATACTATACACTGTGTACTCTATATAAATAATACTATACACTCTTCTCTATATAAATAATACTATACACTGTGTTCTCCATATAAATAATACTATACACTGTGTCCTCTATATAAGTAATACTATACACTGTGTATTCTATATAAATAATACTATACACTGTATATTCTATTTAAATAATACTATACACTGTGTATTCTATTTTAATAATACTATACACTGTGTATTCTATATAAATAATACTATACACTGTGTTTTCTATATAAATAATACTATACACTGTGTATTCTATTTTAATAATACTATACACTGTGTATTCTATATAAATAATACTATACACTGTGTATTCTATTTTAATAATACTATACACTGTGTATTCTATTTTAATAATACTATACACTGTGTATTCTATTTAAATAATACTATACACTGTGTATTCTATTTAAATAATACTATACACTGTATATTCTATTTAAATAATACTATGCACAGTGTATTCTATTTTAATAATACTATACACTGTGTATTCTATTTAAATAATACTATACACTGTGTATTCTATTTTAATAATACTATGCACAGTGTATTCTATTTTAATAATACTATACACTGTGTATTCTATTTAAATAATACTATGCACTGTGTATTCTATTTTAATAATACTATGCACTGTGTATTCTATTTAATTAATACTATACACTGTGTTCTCTATATAAATAATACTATACACTGTGTCCTCTATATAAGTAATACTATACACTGTGTATTCTATATAAATAATACTATACACTGTATATTCTATTTAAATAATACTATACACAGTGTATTCTATTTTAATAATACTATACACTGTGTATTCTATTTAAATAATACTATGCACTGTGTATTCTATTTTAATAATACTATGCACTGTGTATTCTATTTAATTAATACTATACACTGTGTTTTCTATATAAATAATACTATACACTGTATATTCTATTTAAATAATACTATACACAGTGTATTCTATATAAATAATACTATACACTGTGTATTCTACTTTAATAACACTATACACTGTGTATTATATTTAAATAATACTATACACTGTGTATTCTATTTTATTAATACTATACACTGTGTATTTTATATAAATAATACAATACACTGTGTATTCTATTTAAATAATACTATACACTGTGTATTCTATTTTAATAATACTATACACTGTGTATTCTATTTAAATAATACTATACACTGTGTTTTCTATATAAATAATACTATACAATGTATATTCTATTTAAATAATACTATGCACAGTGTATTCTATTTTAATAATACTATGCACTGTGTATTCTATTTAAATAATACTATACACGGTGTTTTCTATATAAATAATACTATACACTGTGTATTCTATTTAAATAATACTATACAATGTGTATTCTATTTAAATAATACTATACACTGTGTTCTCTATTTAAATAATACTATACACTGTGTACTCTATATAAATAATACTATACACTCTTCTCTATATAAATAATACTATACACTGTGTTCTCTATATAAATAATACTATACACTGTGTCCTCTATATAAGTAATACTATACACTGTGTATTCTATATAAATAATACTATACACTGTATATTCTATTTAAATAATACTATACACAGTGTATTCTATTTTAATAATACTATACACTGTGTATTCTATTTAAATAATACTATGCACTGTGTATTCTATTTTAATAATACTATGCACTGTGTATTCTATTTAAATAATACTATACACTGTGTTTTCTATATAAATAATACTATACAATGTATATTCTATTTAAATAATACTATACACTGTGTATTCTATTTTAATAATACTATACACGGTGTATTCTATATAAATAATACTATACACTGTGTATGCTATTTAAATAATACTATACAATGTGTATTCTATTTAAATAATACTATACACTTTGTATTCTATTTTAATAATACTATACACTGTGTATTCTATATAAATAATACTATACACTGTGTATTCTATTTTATTAATACTATATGTTGTGTATTCTATTTAAATACTATACACTGTGTATTCTATTTAAATATTACTATACACTGTGTATTCTAAATAAATAATACTATACACTGTGTATTCTATATATAATACTATACACTGTGTTTTCTATTTTAATAATACTATACACTGTGTATTCTATATAAATAATACAATACACTGTGTTTTCTATATAAATAATACTATACACTGTGTATTCTATTTTAATAATACTATATACTGTGTATTCTATTTAAATAACACTATACACTGTGTATTCTATTTTAATAATACTATACACTGTGTATTCTATGTAAATAATACTATACACTGTGTTTTCTATATAAATAATACTATACACTGTGTATTCTATTTAAATAATACTATATACTGTGTTTTCTATATAAATAATACTATACACTGTGCATTCTATTTAAATATTACTATACACTGTGTTCTCTCTATATATAATACTATACACTGTGTTTTATATATAAATAATACTATACACTGTATATTCTATTTAAATAATTCTATACACTGTGTATTCTATTTAAATAATACTATACACTGTGTATTCTATTTTAATAATACTATACACTGTGTATTATATATAGATAATACTATACAATGTGTATTCTATTTAAATAATACTATACACTTTGTTTTCTATATAAATAATACTATACACTGTATATTCTATTTAAATAATACTATACACTGTGTATTCTATTTAAATAATACTATACACTGTGTATTCTATTTAAATAATACTATACACTGTGTTTTCTATATAAATAATACTATACACTGTGCATTCTATTTAAATATTACTATACACTGTGTTCTCTCTATATATAATACTATACACTGTGTTTTCTATATAAATAATACTATACACTGTGTATTCTATTTTAATAATACTATACACTGTGTATTCTATTTTAATAATACTATGCACTGTGTATTCTATTTAAATAATACTATACACGGTGTTTTCTATATAAATAATACTATACACTGTGTATTCTATTTAAATAATACTATACACTGTGTACTCTATATAAATAATACTATACACTCTTCCCTATATAAATAATACTATACACTGTGTTCTCTATATAAATAATACTATACACTGTGTCCTCTATATAAGTAATACTATACACTGTGTATTCTATATAAATAATACTATACACTGTATATTCTATTTAAATAATACTATACACTGTGTATTCTATTTTAATAATACTATACACTGTGTATTCTATATAAATAATACTATACACTGTGTATTCTATTTAAATAATACTATACACTTTGTTTTCTATATAAATTATACTATACACTGTATATTCTATTTAAATAATGCTATACACTGTGTATTCTATTTAAATAATACTATAAACTGTGTATTCTATTTAAATAATACTATACACTGTGTTTTCTATATAAATAATACTATACACTGTGCATTCTATTTAAATATTACTATACACTGTGTTCTCTCTATATATAATACTATACACTGTGCATTCTATTTAAATAATACTATACACTGTGTTTTATATATAAATAATACTATACACTGTATATTCTATTTAAATAATACTATACACTGTGTATTCTATTTAAATAATACTATACACTGTGTATTCTATTTTAATAATACTATACACTGTGTATTCTATATAAATAATACTATACAATGTGTATTCTATTTAAATAATACTATACACTGTGTTTTCTATATAAATAATACTATACACTGTGCATTCTATTTAAATATTACTATACACTGTGTTCTCTCTATATATAATATTATACACTGTGATTTATATATAAATAATACTATACACTGTATATTCTATTTAAATAATTCTATACACTGTGTATTCTATTTAAATAATACTATACACTGTGTATTCTATTTTAATAATACTATACACTGTGTATTATATATAAATAATACTATACAATGTGTATTCTATTTAAATAATACTATACACTGTGTTTTCTATATAAATAATACTATACACTGTGTATTCTATTTTAATAATATTATACACTGTGTATTCTATTTTAATAATACTATGCACTGTGTATTCTATTTAAATAATACTATACACGGTGTTTTCTATATAAATAATACTATACACTGTGTATTCTATTTAAATAATACTATACAATGTGTACTCTATATAAATAATACTATACACTCTTCCCTATATAAATAATACTATACACTGTGTTCTCTATATAAATAATACTATACACTGTGTCCTCTATATAAGTAATACTATACACTGTGTATTCTATATAAATAATACTATACACTGTATATTCTATTTAAATAATACTATACACTGTGTATTCTATTTTAATAATACTATACACTGTGTATTCTATATAAATAATACTATACACTCTGTTTTCTATATAAATAATACTATACACTGTGTATTCTATTTTAATAATACTATACACTGTGTATTCTATATAAATAATACTATACACTGTGTATTCTATTTAAATAATACTATACACTTTGTTTTCTATTTTAATAATACTATACACTGTGTACTCTATATAAATAATACTATACACTGTATATTCTATTTAAATAATACTATACACTGTGTATTCTATTTTAATAATACTATACACTGTGTATTCTATATAAATAATACTATACACTGTGTATTCTATTTAAATAATACTATACACTTTGTTTTCTATATAAATAATACTATACACTGTGTATTCTATTTAAATAATACTATACACTGTGTACTCTATATAAATAATACTATACACTCTTCTCTATATAAATAATACTATACACTGTGTTCTCCATATAAATAATACTATACACTGTGTCCTCTATATAAGTAATACTATACACTGTGTATTCTATATAAATAATACTATACACTGTATATTCTATTTAAATAATACTATACACTGTGTATTCTATTTTAATAATTTTATACACTGTGTATTCTATATAAATAATACTATACACTGTGTTTTCTATATAAATAATACTATACACTGTGTATTCTATTTTAATAATACTATACACTGTGTATTCTATATAAATAATACTATACACTGTGTATTCTATTTTAATAATACTATACACTGTGTATTCTATTTAAATAATACTATACACTGTGTATTCTTTTTAAATAATACTATACACTGTATATTCTATTTAAATAATACTATGCACAGTGTATTTTATTTTAATAATACTATACACTGTGTATTCTATTTAAATAATACTATACACTGTGTATTCTATTTTAATAATACTACGCACTGTGTATTCTATTTAAATAATACTATACACGGTGTTTTCTATATAAATAATACTATACAATGTGTATTCTATTTAAATAATACTATACACTGTGTTCTCTATTTAAATAATACTATACACTGTGTACTCTATATAAATAATACTATACACTCTTCTCTATATAAATAATACTATACACTGTGTTCTCTATATAAATAATACTATACACTGTGTCCTCTATATAAGTAATACTATACACTGTGTATTCTATATAAATAATACTATACACTGTATATTCTATTTAAATAATACTATACACAGTGTATTCTATTTTAATAATACTATACACTGTATATTCTATATAAATAATACTATACACTGTGTATTCTATTTTAATAATACTATACACTGTGTATTCTATATAAATAATACTATACACTGTGTATTCTATTTAAATAATACTATACAATGTGTATTCTATATAAATAATACTATACACAGTATATTCTATTTAAATAATACTATACACTGTGTATTCTATTTAAATAATACTATACACTGTGTATTCTATTTAAATAATACTATATACTGTGTTTTCTATATAAATAATACTATACACTGTGCATTCTATTTAAATATTACTATACACTGTGTTCTCTCTATATATAATACTATACACTGTGTTTTATATATAAATAATACTATACACTGTATATTCTATTTAAATAATTCTATACACTGTGTATTCTATTTAAATAATACTATACACTGTGTATTCTATTTTAATAATACTATACACTGTGTATTATATATAAATAATACTATACAATGTGTATTCTATTTAAATAATACTATACACTTTGTTTTCTATATAAATAATACTATACACTGTATATTCTATTTAAATAATACTATACACTGTGTATTCTATTTAAATAATACTATACACTGTGTATTCTATTTAAATAATACTATACACTGTGTTTTCTAAATAAATAATACTATACACTGTGCATTCTATTTAAATATTACTATACACTGTGTTCTCTCTATATATAATACTATACACTGTGTTTTCTATATAAATAATACTATACACTGTGTATTCTATTTTAATAATACTATACACTGTGTATTCTATTTTAATAATACTATGCACTGTGTATTCTATTTAAATAATACTATACACGGTGTTTTCTATATAAATAATACTATACACTGTGTATTCTATTTAAATAATACTATACAATGTGTATTCTATTTAAATAATACTATACACTGTGTTCTCTATTTAAATAATACTATACACTGTGTACTCTATATAAATAATACTATACACTCTTCCCTATATAAATAATACTATACACTGTGTTCTCTATATAAATAATACTATACACTGTATATTCTATTTAAATAATACTATACACTGTGTATTCTATTTTAATAATACTATACACTGTGTATTCTATATAAATAATACTATACACTGTGTATTCTATTTAAATAATACTATACACTTTGTTTTCTATATAAATAATACTATACACTGTGTATTCTATTTAAATAATACTATACACTGTGTACTCTATATAAATAATACTATACACTCTTCTCTATATATATTATACTATACACTGTGTTCTCTATATAAATAATACTATACACTGTGTCCTCTATATAAGTAATACTATACACTGTGTATTCTATATAAATAATACTATACACTGTATATTCTATTTAAATAATACTATACACTGTGTATTCTGTTTAAATAATACTATACACTGTGTATTCTATTTTAATAATACTATACACTGTGTATTCTATTTAAATAATACTATACACTGTGTTTTCTATATAAATAATACTATACACTGTGCATTCTATTTAAATATTACTATACACTGTGTTCTCTCTATATATAATACTATACACTGTGCATTCTATTTAAATAATACTATACACTGTGTTTGATATATAAATAATACTATACACTGTATATTCTATTTAAATAATACTATACACTGTGTATTCTATTTAAATAATACTATACACTGTGTATTCTATTTAAATAATACTATACACTGTGTATTCTATTTTAATAATACTATACACTGTGTATTCTATATAAATAATACTATACAATGTGTATTCTATTTAAATAATACTATACACTGTGTTTTCTATATAAATAATACTATACACTGTGCATTCTATTTAAATATTACTATACACTGTGTTCTCTCTATATATAATATTATACTCTGTGTTTTATATATAAATAATACTATACACTGTATATTCTATTTAAATAATTCTATACACTGTGTATTCTATTTAAATAATACTATACACTGTGTATTCTATTTTAATAATACTATACACTGTGTATTATATATAAATAATACTATACACTTTGTATTCTATTTTAATAATACTATGCACTGTGTATTCTATTTAAATAATACTATACACTTTGTTTTCTATATAAATAATACTATACACTGTATATTCTATTTAAATAATGCTATACACTGTGTATTCTATTTAAATAATACTATACACTGTGTATTCTATTTAAATAATACTATACACTGTGTACTCTATATAAATAATACTATACACTCTTCTCTATATAAATAATACTATACACTGTGTTCTCCATATAAATAATACTATACACTGTGTCCTCTATATAAGTAATACTATACACTGTGTATTCTATATAAATAATACTATACACTGTATATTCTATTTAAATAATACTATACACTGTGTATTCTATTTTAATAATACTATACACTGTGTATTCTATATAAATAATACTATACACTGTGTTTTCTATATAAATAATACTATACACTGTGTATTCTATTTTAATAATACTATACACTGTGTATTCTATATAAATAATACTATACACTGTGTATTCTATTTTAATAATACTATACACTGTGTATTCTATTTAAATAATACTATACACTGTGTATTCTATTTAAATAATACTATACACTGTATATTCTATTTAAATAATACTATGCACAGTGTATTCTATTTTAATAATACTATACACTGTGTATTCTATTTAAATAATACTATACACTGTGTATTCTATTTTAATAATACTATGCACTGTGTATTCTATTTAAATAATACTATACACGGTGTTTTCTATATAAATAATACTATACACTGTGTATTCTATTTAAATAATACTATACAATGTGTATTCTATTTAAATAATACTATACACTGTGTTCTCTATTTAAATAATACTATACACTGTGTACTCTATATAAATAATACTATACACTCTTCTCTATATAAATAATACTATACACTGTGTTCTCTATATAAATAATACTATACACTGTGTCCTCTATATAAGTAATACTATACACTGTGTATTCTATATAAATAATACTATACACTGTATATTCTATTTAAATAATACTATACACAGTGTATTCTATTTTAATAATACTATACACTGTGTATTCTATTTAAATAATACTATGCACTGTGTATTCTATTTTAATAATACTATGCACTGTGTATTCTATTTAATTAATACTATACACTGTGTTTTCTATATAAATAATACTATACACTGTATATTCTATTTAAATAATACTATACACAGTGTATTCTATATAAATAATACTATACACTGTGTATTCTACTTTAATAATACTATACACTGTGTATTATATTTAAATAATACTATACACTGTGTATTCTATTTTATTAATACTATACACTGTGTATTTTATATAAATAATACAATACACTGTGTATTCTATTTAAATAATACTATACACTGTGTATTCTATTTTAATAATACTATACACTGTGTATTCTATTTAAATAATACTATACACTGTGTTTTCTATATAAATAATACTATACAATGTATATTCTATTTAAATAATACTATACACTGTGTATTCTATTTTAATAATACTATACACGGTGTATTCTATATAAATAATACTATACACTGTGTATGCTATTTAAATAATACTATACACTGTGTATTCTATTTAAATAATACTATACACTTTGTATTCTATTTTAATAATACTATACACTGTGTATTCTATATAAATAATACTATACACTGTGTATTCTATTTTAATAATACTATATATTGTGTATTCTATTTAAATACTATACACTGTGTATTCTATTTAAATATTACTATACACTGTGTATTCTAAATAAATAATACTATACACTGTGTATTCTATATATAATACTATACACTGTGTTTTCTATTTTAATAATACTATACACTGTGTATTCTATATAAATAATACAATACACTGTGTTTTCTATATAAATAATACTATACACTGTGTATTCTATTTTAATAATACTATATACTGTGTATTCTATTTAAATAACACTATACACTGTGTATTCTATTTTAATAATACTATACACTGTGTATTCTATGTAAATAATACTATACACTGTGTTTTCTATATAAATAATACTATACACGGTGCATTCTATTTAAATATTACTATACACTGTGTTCTCTCTCTATATAATACTATACACTGTGCATTCTATTTAAATAATACTATACACTATGTTTTCTATATAAATAATACTATACACTGTGCATTCTATTTAAATATTACTATACACTGTGTTCTCTCTATATATAATACTATTCACTGTGCATTCTATTTAAATAATACTATACACTGTGTTTTATATATAAATAATACTATACACTGTATATTCTATTTAAATAATACTATACACTGTATATTCTATTTAAATAATACTATACACTGTGTATTCTATTTTAATAATACTATACACTATGTATTCTATATAAATAATACTATACACTGTGCATTCTATTTAAATAATACTATACACTGTGTTTTCTATATAAATAATACTATACACTGTATATTCTATTTAAATAATACTATACACTGTGTATTCTATTTAAATAATACTATACACTGTATTTTTTATATAAATAATACTATACACTGTGTATTCTATTTAAATAATACTATATACTGTGTTTTCTATATAAATAATACTATACACTGTGCATTCTATTTAAATATTACTATACACTGTGTTCTCTCTATATATAATACTATACACTGTGTTTTATATATAAATAATACTATACACTGTATATTCTATTTAAATAATTCTATACAATGTGTATTTTATTTAAATAATACTATACACTGTGTATTCTATTTTAATAATACTATACACTGTGTATTATATATAGATAATACTATACAATGTGTATTCTATTTAAATAATACTATACACTTTGTTTTCTATATAAATAATACTATACACTGTATATTCTATTTAAATAATACTATACACTGTGTATTCTATTTAAATAATACTATACACTGTGTATTCTATTTAAATAATACTATACACTGTGTTTTCTATATAAATAATACTATACACTGTGTATTCTATTTTAATAATACTATACACTGTGTATTCTATATAAATAATACTATACACTGTGTATTCTATTTTAATAATACTATACACTGTGTATTCTATTTAAATAATACTATACACTGTGTATTCTTTTTAAATAATACTATACACTGTATATTCTATTTAAATAATACTATGCACAGTGTATTTTATTTTAATAATACTATACACTGTGTATTCTATTTAAATAATACTATACACTGTGTATTCTATTTTAATAATACTACGCACTGTGTATTCTATTTAAATAATACTATACACGGTGTTTTCTATATAAATAATACTATACAATGTGTATTCTATTTAAATAATACTATACACTGTGTTCTCTATTTAAATAATACTATACACTGTGTACTCTATATAAATAATACTATACACTCTTCTCTATATAAATAATACTATACACTGTGTTCTCTATATAAATAATACTATACACTGTGTCCTCTATATAAGTAATACTATACACTGTGTATTCTATATAAATAATACTATACACTGTATATTCTATTTAAATAATACTATACACAGTGTATTCTATTTTAATAATACTATACACTGTATATTCTATTTAAATAATACTATACACTGTGTATTCTATTTTAATAATACTATACACTGTGTATTCTATATAAATAATACTATACACTGTGTATTCTATTTTAATAATACTATACACTGTGTATTCTATATAAATAATACTATACACTGTGTATTCTATTTAAATAATACTATACAATGTGTATTCTATATAAATAATACTATACACAGTATATTCTATTTAAATAATACTATACACTGTGTATTCTATTTAAATAATACTATACACTGTGTATTCTATTTAAATAATACTATATACTGTGTTTTCTATATAAATAATACTATACACTGTGCATTCTATTTAAATATTACTATACACTGTGTTCTCTCTATATATAATACTATACACTGTGTTTTATATATAAATAATACTATACACTGTATATTCTATTTAAATAATTCTATACACTGTGTATTCTATTTAAATAATACTATACACTGTGTATTCTATTTTAATAATACTATACACTGTGTATTATATATAAATAATACTATACAATGTGTATTCTATTTAAATAATACTATACACTTTGTTTTCTATATAAATAATACTATACACTGTATATTCTATTTAAATAATACTATACACTGTGTATTCTATTTAAATAATACTATACACTGTGTATTCTATTTAAATAATACTATACACTGTGTTTTCTAAATAAATAATACTATACACTGTGCATTCTATTTAAATATTACTATACACTGTGTTCTCTCTATATATAATACTATACACTGTGTTTTCTATATAAATAATACTATACACTGTGTATTCTATTTTAATAATACTATACACTGTGTATTCTATTTTAATAATACTATGCACTGTGTATTCTATTTAAATAATACTATACACGGTGTTTTCTATATAAATAATACTATACACTGTGTATTCTATTTAAATAATACTATACAATGTGTATTCTATTTAAATAATACTATACACTGTGTTCTCTATTTAAATAATACTATACACTGTGTACTCTATATAAATAATACTATACACTCTTCCCTATATAAATAATACTATACACTGTGTTCTCTATATAAATAATACTATACACTGTATATTCTATTTAAATAATACTATACACTGTGTATTCTATTTTAATAATACTATACACTGTGTATTCTATATAAATAATACTATACACTGTGTATTCTATTTAAATAATACTATACACTTTGTTTTCTATATAAATAATACTATACACTGTGTATTCTATTTAAATAATACTATACACTGTGTACTCTATATAAATAATACTATACACTCTTCTCTATATATATTATACTATACACTGTGTTCTCTATATAAATAATACTATACACTGTGTCCTCTATATAAGTAATACTATACACTGTGTATTCTATATAAATAATACTATACACTGTATATTCTATTTAAATAATACTATACACTGTGTATTCTGTTTAAATAATACTATACACTGTGTATTCTATTTTAATAATACTATACACTGTGTATTCTATTTAAATAATACTATACACTGTGTTTTCTATATAAATAATACTATACACTGTGCATTCTATTTAAATATTACTATACACTGTGTTCTCTCTATATATAATACTATACACTGTGCATTCTATTTAAATAATACTATACACTGTGTTTGATATATAAATAATACTATACACTGTATATTCTATTTAAATAATACTATACACTGTGTATTCTATTTAAATAATACTATACACTGTGTATTCTATTTTAATAATACTATACACTGTGTATTCTATATAAATAATACTATACAATGTGTATTCTATTTAAATAATACTATACACTGTGTTTTCTATATAAATAATACTATACACTGTGCATTCTATTTAAATATTACTATACACTGTGTTCTCTCTATATATAATATTATACTCTGTGTTTTATATATAAATAATACTATACACTGTATATTCTATTTAAATAATTCTATACACTGTGTATTCTATTTAAATAATACTATACACTGTGTATTCTATTTTAATAATACTATACACTGTGTATTATATATTAATAATACTATACACTGTGTATTATATATAAATAATACTATACAATGTGTATTCTATTTAAATAATACTATACACTGTGTTTTCTATATAAATAATACTATACACTGTGTATTCTATTTTAATAATACTATACACTTTGTATTCTATTTTAATAATACTATGCACTGTGTATTCTATTTAAATAATACTATACACTTTGTTTTCTATATAAATAATACTATACACTGTATATTCTATTTAAATAATGCTATACACTGTGTATTCTATTTAAATAATACTATACACTGTGTATTCTATTTAAATAATACTATACACTGTGTACTCTATATAAATAATACTATACACTCTTCTCTATATAAATAATACTATACACTGTGTTCTCCATATAAATAATACTATACACTGTGTCCTCTATATAAGTAATACTATACACTGTGTATTCTATATAAATAATACTATACACTGTATATTCTATTTAAATAATACTATACACTGTGTATTCTATTTTAATAATACTATACACTGTGTTTTCTATATAAATAATACTATACACTGTGTATTCTATTTTAATAATACTATACACTGTGTATTCTATATAAATAATACTATACACTGTGTATTCTATTTTAATAATACTATACACTGTGTATTCTATTTAAATAATACTATACACTGTGTATTCTATTTAAATAATACTATACACTGTATATTCTATTTAAATAATACTATGCACAGTGTATTCTATTTTAATAATACTATACACTGTGTATTCTATTTAAATAATACTATACACTGTGTATTCTATTTTAATAATACTATGCACTGTGTATTCTATTTAAATAATACTATACACGGTGTTTTCTATATAAATAATACTATACACTGTGTATTCTATTTAAATAATACTATACAATGTGTATTCTATTTAAATAATACTATACACTGTGTTCTCTATTTAAATAATACTATACACTGTGTACTCTATATAAATAATACTATACACTCTTCTCTATATAAATAATACTATACACTGTGTTCTCTATATAAATAATACTATACACTGTGTCCTCTATATAAGTAATACTATACACTGTGTATTCTATATAAATAATACTATACACTGTATATTCTATTTAAATAATACTATACACAGTGTATTCTATTTTAATAATACTATACACTGTGTATTCTATTTAAATAATACTATGCACTGTGTATTCTATTTTAATAATACTATGCACTGTGTATTCTATTTAATTAATACTATACACTGTGTTTTCTATATAAATAATACTATACACTGTATATTCTATTTAAATAATACTATACACAGTGTATTCTATATAAATAATACTATACACTGTGTATTCTACTTTAATAATACTATACACTGTGTATTATATTTAAATAATACTATACACTGTGTATTCTATTTTATTAATACTATACACTGTGTATTTTATCTAAATAATACAATACACTGTGTATTCTATTTAAATAATACTATACACTGTGTATTCTATTTTAATAATACTATACACTGTGTATTCTATTTAAATAATACTATACACTGTGTTTTCTATATAAATAATACTATACAATGTATATTCTATTTAAATAATACTATACACTGTGTATTCTATTTTAATAATACTATACACGGTGTATTCTATATAAATAATACTATACACTGTGTATGCTATTTAAATAATACTATACACTGTGTATTCTATTTAAATAATACTATACACTTTGTATTCTATTTTAATAATACTATACACTGTGTATTCTATATAAATAATACTATACACTGTGTATTCTATTTTAATAATACTATATATTGTGTATTCTATTTAAATACTATACACTGTGTATTCTATTTAAATATTACTATACACTGTGTATTCTAAATAAATAATACTATACACTGTGTATTCTATATATAATACTATACACTGTGTTTTCTATTTTAATAATACTATACACTGTGTATTCTATATAAATAATACAATACACTGTGTTTTCTATATAAATAATACTATACACTGTGTATTCTATTTTAATAATACTATATACTGTGTATTCTATTTAAATAACACTATACACTGTGTATTCTATTTTAATAATACTATACACTGTGTATTCTATGTAAATAATACTATACACTGTGTTTTCTATATAAATAATACTATACACGGTGCATTCTATTTAAATATTACTATACACTGTGTTCTCTCTCTATATAATACTATACACTGTGCATTCTATTTAAATAATACTATACACTATGTTTTCTATATAAATAATACTATACACTGTGCATTCTATTTAAATATTACTATACACTGTGTTCTCTCTATATATAATACTATTCACTGTGCATTCTATTTAAATAATACTATACACTGTGTTTTATATATAAATAATACTATACACTGTATATTCTATTTAAATAATACTATACACTGTATATTCTATTTAAATAATACTATACACTGTGTATTCTATTTTAATAATACTATACACTATGTATTCTATATAAATAATACTATACACTGTGCATTCTATTTAAATAATACTATACACTGTGTTTTCTATATAAATAATACTATACACTGTATATTCTATTTAAATAATACTATACACTGTGTATTCTATTTAAATAATACTATACACTGTATTTTTTATATAAATAATACTATACACTGTGTATTCTATTTAAATAATACTATATACTGTGTTTTCTATATAAATAATACTATACACTGTGCATTCTATTTAAATATTACTATACACTGTGTTCTCTCTATATATAATACTATACACTGTGTTTTATATATAAATAATACTATACACTGTATATTCTATTTAAATAATTCTATACACTGTGTATTTTATTTAAATAATACTATACACTGTGTATTCTATTTTAATAATACTATACACTGTGTATTATATATAGATAATACTATACAATGTGTATTCTATTTAAATAATACTATACACTTTGTTTTCTATATAAATAATACTATACACTGTATATTCTATTTAAATAATACTATACACTGTGTATTCTATTTAAATAATACTATACACTGTGTATTCTATTTAAATAATACTATACACTGTGTTTTCTATATAAATAATACTATACACTGTGCATTCTATTTAAATATTACTATACACTGTGTTCTCTCTATATATAATACTATACACTGTGTTTTCTATATAAATAATACTATACACTGTGTATTCTATTTTAATAATACTATACACTGTGTATTCTATTTTAATAATACTATGCACTGTGTATTCTATTTAAATAATACTATACACGGTGTTTTCTATATAAATAATACTATACACTGTGTATTCTATTTAAATAATACTATACACTGTGTTCTCTATTTAAATAATACTATACACTGTGTACTCTATATAAATAATACTATACACTCTTCCCTATATAAATAATACTATACACTCTTCCCTATATAAATAATACTATACACTGTGTCCTCTATATAAGTAATACTATACACTGTGTATTATATATAAATAATACTATACACTGTATATTCTATTTAAATAATACTATACACTGTGTATTCTATTTTAATAATACTATACACTGTGTATTCTATATAAATAATACTATACACTGTGTATTCTATTTAAATAATACTATACACTTTGTTTTCTATATAAATAATACTATACACTGTATATTCTATTTAAATAATGCTATACACTGTGTATTCTATTTAAATAATACTATACACTGTGTATTCTATTTAAATAATACTATACACTGTGTACTCTATAAAAATAATACTATACACTCTTCTCTATATATATAATACTATACACTGTGTTCTCTATATAAATAATACTATACACTGTGTCCTCTATATAAGTAATACTATACACTGTGTATTCTATATAAATAATACTATACACTGTATATTCTATTTAAATAATACTATACACTGTGTATTCTATTTAAATAATACTATACACTGTGTATTCTATTTTAATAATACTATACACTGTGTATTCTATTTAAATAATACTATACACTGTGTTTTCTATATAAATAATACTATACACTGTGCATTCTATTTAAATATTACTATACACTGTGTTCTCTCTATATATAATACTATACACTGTGCATTCTATTTAAATAATACTATACACTGTGTTTTATATATAAATAATACTATACACTGTATATTCTATTTAAATAATACTATACACTGTGTATTCTATTTAAATAATACTATACACTGTGTATTCTATTTTAATAATACTATACACTGTGTATTCTATATAAATAATACTATACAATGTGTATTCTATTTAAATAATACTATACACTGTGTTTTCTATATAAATAATACTATACACTGTGCATTCTATTTAAATATTACTATACACTGTGTTCTCTCTATATATAATATTATACACTGTGATTTATATATAAATAATACTATACACTGTATATTCTATTTAAATAATTCTATACACTGTGTATTCTATTTAAATAATACTATACACTGTGTATTATATTTTAATAATACTATACACTGTGTATTCTATTTTAATAATACTATGCACTGTGTATTCTATTTAAATAATACTATACACGGTGTTTTCTATATAAATAATACTATACACTGTGTATTCTATTTTAATAATACTATACACTGTGTATTCTATTTTAATAATACTATGCACTGTGTATTCTATTTAAATAATACTATACACGGTGTTTTCTATATAAATAATACTATACACTGTGTATTCTATTTAAATAATACTATACAATGTGTACTCTATATAAATAATACTATACACTCTTCCCTATATAAATAATACTATACACTGTGTTCTCTATATAAATAATACTATACACTGTGTATTCTATTTTAATAATACTATACACTGTGTATTCTATTTTAATAATACTATACACTGTGTATTCTATATAAATAATACTATACACTGTATTCTATTTAAATAATACTATACACTTTGTTTTCTATATAAATAATACTATACACTGTATATTCTATTTAAATAATGCTATACACTGTGTATTCTATTTAAATAATACTATACACTGTGTATTCTATTTAAATAATACTATACACTGTGTACTCTATATAAATAATACTATACACTGTATATTCTATTTAAATAATACTATACACTGTGTATTCTATTTAAATAATACTATACACTGTGTATTCTATGTAAATAATACTATACACTGTGTTTTCTATATAAATAATACTATACACTGTGCATTCTATTTAAATATTACTATACACTGTGTTCTCTCTATATATAATACTATACACTGTGTTTTCTATATAAATAATACTATACACTGTGTATTCTATTTTAATAATACTATACACTGTGTATTCTATTTTAATAATACTATGCACTGTGTATTCTATTTAAATAATACTATACACGGTGTTTTCTATATAAATAATACTATACACTGTGTATTCTATTTAAATAATACTATACAATGTGTATTCTATTTAAATAATACTATACACTGTGTTCTCTATTTAAATAATACTATACACTGTGTACTCTATATAAATAATACTATACACTCTTCCCTATATAAATAATACTATACACTGTGTTCTCTATATAAATAATACTATACACTGTGTCCTCTATATAAGTAATACTATACACTGTGTATTCTATATAAATAATACTATACACTGTATATTCTATTTAAATAATACTATACACTGTGTATTCTATTTTAATAATACTATACACTGTGTATTCTATATAAATAATACTATACACTGTGTATTCTATTTAAATAATACTATACACTTTGTTTTCTATATAAATAATACTATACACTGTATATTCTATTTAAATAATGCTATACACTGTGTATTCTATTTAAATAATACTATACACTGTGTATTCTATTTAAATAATACTATACACTGTGTACTCTATAAAAATAATACTATACACTCTTCTCTATATATATAATACTATACACTGTGTTCTCTATATAAATAATACTATACACTGTGTCCTCTATATAAGTAATACTATACACTGTGTATTCTATATAAATAATACTATACACTGTATATTCTATTTAAATAATATACACTGTGTATTCTATATAAATAATACTATACACTGTATATTCTATTTAAATAATACTATACACTGTGTATTCTATTTAAATAATACTATACACTGTGTATTCTATTTTAATAATACTATACACTGTGTATTCTATTTAAATAATAATATACACTGTGTTTTCTATATAAATAATACTATACACTGTGCATTCTATTTAAATATTACTATACACTGTGTTCTCTCTATATATAATACTATACACTGTGCATTCTATTTAAATAATACTATACACTGTGTTTTATATATAAATAATACTATACACTGTATATTCTATTTAAATAATACTATACACTGTGTATTCTATTTAAATAATACTATACACTGTGTATTCTATATAAATAATACTATACAATGTGTATTCTATTTAAATAATACTATACACTGTGCATTCTATTTAAATAATACTATACACTGTGTTTTATATATAAATAATACTATACACTGTATATTCTATTTAAATAATTCTATACACTGTGTATTCTATTTAAATAATACTATACACTGTGTATTATATTTTAATAATACTATACACTGTGTATTCTATTTTAATAATACTATGCACTGTGTATTCTATTTAAATAATACTATACACGGTGTTTTCTATATAAATAATACTATACACTGTGTATTCTATTTTAATAATACTATACACTGTGTATTCTATTTTAA
Organism: Leptodactylus fuscus; assembly: GCF_031893055.1. Taxonomy (NCBI): domain Eukaryota; kingdom Metazoa; phylum Chordata; class Amphibia; order Anura; family Leptodactylidae; genus Leptodactylus; species Leptodactylus fuscus. The sequence continues at coordinate 525,700 of NW_027439809.1, forward strand.
TAATACTATGCACTGTGTATTCTATTTAAATAATACTATACACGGTGTTTTCTATATAAATAATACTATACACTGTGTATTCTATTTAAATAATACTATACAATGTGTACTCTATATAAATAATACTATACACTCTTCCCTATATAAATAATACTATACACTGTGTTCTCTATATAAATAATACTATACACTGTGTCCTCTATATAAGTAATACAATACACTGTGTATTCTATATAAATAATACTATACACTGTATATTCTATTTAAATAATACTATACACTGTGTATTCTATTTTAATAATACTATACACTGTGTATTCTATATAAATAATACTATACACTGTGTTTTCTATATAAATAATACTATACACTGTGTATTCTATTTTAATAATACTATACACTGTGTATTCTATATAAATAATACTATACACTGTATTCTATTTAAATAATGCTATACACTGTGTATTCTATTTAAATAATACTATACACTGTGTATTCTATTTAAATAATACTATACACTGTGTACTCTATATAAATAATACTATACACTCTTCTCTATATAAATAATACTATACACTGTGTTCTCCATATAAATAATACTATACACTGTGTCCTCTATATAAGTAATACTATACACTGTGTATTTTATATAAATAATACTATACACTGTATATTCTATTTAAATAATACTATACACTGTGTATTCTATTTTAATAATACTATACACTGTGTATTCTATATAAATAATACTATACACTGTGTTTTCTATATAAATAATACTATACACTGTGTATTCTATTTTAATAATACTATACACTGTGTATTCTATGTAAATAATACTATACACTGTGTATTCTATTTTAATAATACTATACACTGTGTATTCTATTTAAATAATACTATACACTCTGTATTCTTTTTATATAATACTATACACTGTATATTCTATTTAAATAATACTATGCACAGTGTATTCTATTTTAATAATACTATACACTGTGTATTCTATTTAAATAATACTATACACTGTGTATTCTATTTTAATAATACTATGCACTGTGTATTCTATTTAAATAATACTATACACGGTGTTTTCTATATAAATAATACTATACACTGTGTATTCTATTTAAATAATACTATACAATGTGTATTCTATTTAAATAATACTATACACTGTGTACTCTATATAAATAATACTATACACTCTTCTCTATATAAATAATACTATACACTGTGTTCTCTATATAAATAATACTATACACTGTGTCCTCTATATAAGTAATACTATACACTGTGTATTCTATATAAATAATACTATACACTGTATATTCTATTTAAATAATACTATACACTGTGTATTCTATTTAAATAATACTATACACTGTATTTTTATATAAATAATACTATACACTGTGTATTCTATTTAAATAATACTATACACTGTATTTTTTATATAAATAATACTATTCACTGTGCATTCTATTTAAATAATACTATACACTGTGTATTCTATTTAAATAATACTATACACAGTGTATTCTATATAAATAATACTATACACTGTGTATTCTACTTTAATAATACTATACACTGTGTATTATATTTAAATAATACTATACACTGTGTATTCTATTTTATTAATACTATACACTGTGTATTCTATATAAATAATACAATACACTGTGTATTCTATTTAAATAATACTATACACTGTGTATTCCATTTTAATAATACTATACACTGTGTATTCTATTTAAATAATACTATACACTGTGTTTTCTATATAAATAATACTATACACTGTATATTCTATTTAAATAATACTATACACTGTGTATTCTATTTTAATAATACTATACTTGGTGTATTCTATATAAATAATACTATACACTGTATATGCTATTTAAATAATACTATACACTGTGTATTCTATTTAAATAATACTATACACTGTGTATTCTATTTTAATAATACTATACACTGTGTATTCTATATAAATAATACTATACACTGTGTATTCTATTTTAATAATACTATATATTGTGTATTCTATTTAAATACTATACACTGTGTATTCTATTTAAATATTACTATACACTGTGTATTCTAAATAAATAATACTATACACTGTGTATTCTATATATAATACTATACACTGTGTTTTCTATTTTATTAATACTATACACTGTGTATTCTATTTTAATAATACTATATACTGTGTATTCTATTTAAATAACACTATACACTGTGTATTCTATTTTAATAATACTATACACTGTGTATTCTATGTAAATAATACTATACACTGTGTTTTCTATATAAATAATACTATACACGGTGCATTCTATTTAAATATTACTATACACTGTGTTCTCTCTCTATATAATTCTATACACTGTGCATTCTATTTAAATAATACTATACACTATGTTTTCTATATAAATAATACTATACACTGTGTATTCTATTTAAATAATACTATACACTGTGTATTCTATTTTAATAATACTATACACTGTGTATTCTATTTAACTAATACTATACACTGTGTTTTATATATAAATAATACTATACACTGTGTATTCTATTTAAATAATACTATACACTGTGTATTATATTTTAATAATACTATACACTGTGTATTCTATATAAATAATAATATACACTGTGTATTCTATTTAAATAATACTATACACTGTGTTTTCTATATAAATAATACTATACACTGTATATTCTATTTAAATAATACTATACACTGTGTATTCTATTTAAATATTACTAAACACTGTGTTCTCTATATAAATAATACTATACATTGTGTATTCTATTTAAATATTACTATACACTGTGTTCTCTATATAAGTAATACTATACACTGTGTATTCTATATAAATAATACTATACACTGTGTTCTCTATATAAATAATACTATACACTGTGTATTCTATTTAAATATTACTATACACTGTGTATTCTATATAAATAATACTATACTCTGTGTCCTCTATATAAATAATACTATACACAGTGTATTCTATATAATTAATACTATGCAATGTGTCCTCTGTATATATAATTCTATATACTGTGTATTCTATTTAAATAATACTATACACTGTGTATTCTATTTTAATAATACTATACACTGTGTATTCTATATAAATAATACTATACACTGTGTATTCTATTTAAATAATACTATACACTGTATATTCTATTTAAATAATACTATGCACAGTGTATTCTATTTTAATAATACTATACACTGTGTATTCTATTTTAATAATACTATGCACTGTGTATTCTATTTAAATAATACTATACACTATGTTTTCTATATAAATAATACTATACACTGTGCATTCTATTTAAATATTACTATACACTGTCTTCTCTCTATATATAATACTATACACTGTGCATTCTATTTAAATAATACTATACATTGTGTTTTCTATATAAATAATACTATACACTTTGCATTCTATTTAAATATTACTATACACTGTGTTCTCTCTATATATAATACTATACACTGTGCATTCTATTTAAATATTACTATACACTGTGTTCTCTCTATATATAATACTATTCACTGTGCATTCTATTTAAATAATACTATACACTGTGTTTTATATATAAATAATACTATACACTGTATATTCTATTTAAATAATACTATACACTGTGTACTCTATTTAATTAATACTATACACTGTGTATTCTATATAAATAATACTATACACTGTGTATTCTATTTAAATAATACTATACACTGTGTTTTCTATATAAATAATACTATACACTGTATATTCTATTTAAATAATACTATACACTGTGTATTCTATTTAAATAATACTATACACTGTATTTTTTATATAAATAATACTGTACACTGTGTATTCTATTTAAATATTACTAAACACTGTGTTCTCTATATAAATAATACTATTCACTGTGTATTCTATATAAATAATACTATACACTGTATTTTCTATTTAAATAATACTATACACTGTGTATTCTATTTAAATAATACTATACACTGTATTTTTTATATAAATAATACTATACACTGTGTATTCTATTTAAATATTACTATACACTGTGTATTCTATATAAATAATACTATACACTGTGTTCTCTATATAAATAATACTATACACTGTGTTTTATATATAAATAATACTATACACAGTATATTCTATTTAAATAATACTATACACAGTGTATTCTATATAAATAATACTATACACTGTGTATTCTACTTTAATAATACTATACACTGTGCATTCTATTTAAATAATACTATACACTGTGTATTCTATATAAATAATACTATACACTGTGTATTCTATATAAATAATACTATACACTGTGTATTCTATTTAAATAATACTATACACTGTGTATTCTATTTAAATAATACTATACACTGTGTTTTCTATATAAATAATACTATACACTGTATATTCTATTTAAATAATACTATACACTGTGTATTCTATTTAAATAATACTATACACTGTATTTTTTATATAAATAATACTATACACTGTGTATTCTATTTAAATAATACTATACACTGTATTTTTTATATAAACAATACTATTCACTGTGCATTCTATTTAAATAATACTATACACTGTGTATTCTATATAAATAATACTATACACTGTGTATTCTATTTAAATAATACTATACACTGTATATTCTATTTAAATAATACTATGCACAGTGTATTCTATTTTAATAATACTATACACTGTGTATTCTATTTTAATAATACTATGCACTGTGTATTCTATTTAAATAATACTATACACTATGTTTTCTATATAAATAAAACTATACACTGTGCATTCTATTTAAATATTACTATACACTGTCTTCTCTCTATATATAATACTATACACTGTGCATTCTATTTAAATAATACTATACACTGTGTTTTCTATATAAATAATACTATACACTTTGCATTCTATTTAAATATTACTATACACTGTGTTCTCTCTCTATATAATACTATACACTGTGCATTCTATTTAAATATTACTATACACTGTGTTCTCTCTATATATAATACTATTCACTGTGCATTCTATTTAAATAATACTATACACTGTGTTTTATATATAAATAATACTATACACTGTATATTCTATTTAAATAATACTATACACTGTGTATTCTATTTAAATAATACTATACACTGTGTATTCTATATAAATAATACTATACACTGTGTATTCTATTTAAATAATACTATACACTGTGTTTTCTATATAAATAATACTATACACTGTATATTCTATTTAAATAATACTATACACTGTGTATTCTATTTAAATAATACTATACACTGTATTTTTTATATAAATAATACTATACACTGTGTATTCTATTTAAATATTACTAAACACTGTGTTCTCTATATAAATAATACTATTCACTGTGTATTCTATATAAATAATACTATACACTGTATATTCTATTTAAATATTACTATACACTGTGTATTCTATTTAAATAATACTATACACTATGTTTTCTATATAAATAATACTATACACTGTGCATTCTATTTAAATATTACTATACACTGTCTTCTCTCTATATATAATACTATACACTGTGCATTCTATTTAAATAATACTATACACTGTGTTTTCTATATAAATAATACTATACACTTTGCATTCTATTTAAATATTACTATACACTGTGTTCTCTCTTTATATAATACTATACACTGTGCATTCTATTTAAATATTACTATACACTGTGTTCTCTCTATATATAATACTATTCACTGTGCATTCTATTTAAATAATACTATACACTGTGTTTTCTATATAAATAATACTATACACTGTATATTCTATTTAAATAATACTATACACTGTGTATTCTATTTAAATAATACTATACACTGTATTTTTATATAAATAATACTATACACTGTGTATTCTATTTAAATAATACTATACACTGTATTTTTTATATAAATAATACTATTCACTGTGCATTCTATTTAAATAATACTATACACTGTGTATTCTATATAAATAATACTATACACTGTGTATTCTATTTAAATAATACTATACACTGTGTATTCTATTTAAATAATACTATACACTGTGTTTTCTATATAAATAATACTATACACTGTATATTCTATTTAAATAATACTATACACTGTGTATTCTATTTAAATAATACTATACACTGTATTTTTTATATAAATAATACTATACACTGTGTATTCTATTTAAATAATACTATACACTGTTTTTTTTATATAAATAATACTATTCACTGTGCATTCTATTTAAATAATACTATACACTGTGTTTTCTATATAAATAATACTATACACTGTATATTCTATTTAAATAATACTATACACTGTGTATTCTATTTAAATAATACTATACACTGTATTTTTATATAAATAATACTATACACTGTGTATTCTATTTAAATAATACTATACACTGTATTTTTTATATAAATAATACTATTCACTGTGCATTCTATTTAAATAATACTATACACTGTGTATTCTATATAAATAATACTATACACTGTGTATTCTATTTAAATAATACTATACACTGTGTATTCTATTTAAATAATACTATACACTGTGTTTTCTATATAAATAATACTATACACTGTATATTCTATTTAAATAATACTATACACTGTGTATTCTATTTAAATAATACTATACACTGTATTTTTTATATAAATAATACTATACACTGTGTATCCTATTTAAATAATACTATACACTGTGTATTCTATTTAAATAATACTATACACTGTATTTTTTATATAAATAATACTATACACTGTGTATTCTATTTAAATAATACTATACACTGTTTTTTTTATATAAATAATACTATTCACTGTGCATTCTATTTAAATAATACTATACACTGTGTATTCTATATAAATAATACTATACACTGTGTATTCTATTTAAATAATACTATACACTGTATATTCTATTTAAATAATACTATGCACAGTGTATTCTATTTTAATAATACTATACACTGTGTGTTCTATTTTAATAATACTATGCACTGTGTATTCTATTTAAATAATACTATACACTATGTTTTCTATATAAATAATACTATACACTTTGCATTCTATTTAAATATTACTATACACTGTCTTCTCTCTATATATAATACTATACACTGTGCATTCTATTTAAATAATACTATACACTGTGTTTTCTATATAAATAATACTATACACTTTGCATTCTATTTAAATATTGCTATACACTGTGTTCTCTCTCTATATAATACTATACACTGTGCATTCTATTTAAATATTACTATACACTGTGTTCTCTCTATATATAATACTATTCACTGTGCATTCTATTTAAATAATACTATACACTGTGTTTTATATATAAATAATACTATACACTGTATATTCTATTTAAATAATACTATACACTGTGTATTCTATTTAAATAATACTATACACTGTGTATTCTATATAAATAATACTATACACTGTGTATTCTATTTAAATAATACTATACACTGTGTTTTCTATATAAATAATACTATACACTGTATATTCTATTTAAATAATACTATACACTGTGTATTCTATTTAAATAATACTATACACTGTATTTTTTATATAAATAATACTATACACTGTGTATTCTATTTAAATATTACTAAACACTGTGTTCTCTATATAAATAATACTATTCACTGTGTATTCTATATAAATAATACTATACACTGTATATTCTATTTAAATAATACTATACACTGAGTATTCTATTTAAATAATACTATACACTGTATTTTTTATATAAATAATACTATACACTGTGTATTCTATTTAAATATTACTATACACTGTGTTCTCTATATAAGTAATACTATACACTGTGTATTCTATATAAATAATACTATACACTGTGTTCTCTATATAAATAATACTATACACTGTGTTTTCTATATAAATAATACTATACACTGTGCATTCTATTTAAATATTACTATACACTGTCTTCTCTCTATATATAATACTATACACTGTGCATTCTATTTAAATAATACTATACACTGTGTTTTATATATAAATAATACTATACACAGTATTTTCTATTTAAATAATACTATACACAGTGTATTCTATATAAATAATACTATACACTGTGTATTCTACTTTAATAATACTATACACTGTGCATTCTATTTAAATAATACTATACACTGTGTATTCTATTTAAATAATACTATACACTGTGTATTCTATTTTATTAATACTATACACTGTGTAATCTATATAAATAATACTATACACTGTGTATTCTATTTAAATAATACTATACACTGTGTATTCTATTTTAATAATACTGTACACTGTGTATTCTATTTAAATAATACTATACACTGTGTTTTCTATATAAATAATACTATACACTGTATATTCTATTTAAATAATACTATACACTGTGTATTCTATTTTAATATTACTATACACTGTGTATTCTATTTAAATAATACTATACACTGTGTATTCTATTTTAATAATACTATACACTGTGTATTGTATATAAATAATACTATACACTGTGTATTCTATTTAAATATTACTATACACTGTGTTCTCTCTATATATAATACTATACACTGTGCATTCTATTTAAATATTACTATACACTGTGTTTTATATATAAATAATACTATACACTGTATTTTTTTATATAAATAATACTATACACTGTGTATTCTATTTAAATATTACTATACACTGTGTTCTCTATATAAATAATACTATACACTGTGTATTCTATATAAATAATACTATACACTGTATATTATATTTAAATAATACTATACACTGTGTATTCTATATAAATAATACTATACACTGTGTTCTCTATATAAATAATACTATACACTGTGTATTCTATTTAAATATTACTATACACTGTGTATTCCAAATAAATAATACTATACACTGTGTCCTCTATATAAATAATACTATACACAGTGTATTCTATATAATTAATACTATACAATGTGTCCTCTGTATAAATCATTCTATATACTGTGTATTCTATTTTAATAATACTATACACTGTGTATTCTATTTTAATAATACTATGCACTGTGTATTCTATTTAAATAATACTATACACGGTGTTTTCTATATAAATAATACTATACACTGTGTATTCTATTTAAATAATACTATACAATGTGTATTCTATTTAAATAATACTATACACTGTGTTCTCTATTTAAATAATACTATACACTGTGTACTCTATATAAATAATACTATACACTCTTCCCTATATAAATAATACTATACACTGTGTTCTCTATATAAATAATACTATACACTGTGTCCTCTATATAAGTAATACTATACACTGTGTATTCTATATAAATAATACTATACACTGTATATTCTATTTAAATAATACTATACACTGTGTATTCTATTTTAATAATACTATACACTGTGTATTCTATATAAATAATACAATACACTGTGTATTCTATTTAAATAATACTATACACTTTGTTTTCTATATAAATAATACTATACACTGTATATTCTATTTAAATAATGCTATACACTGTATATTCTATTTAAATAATACTATACACTGTGTATTCTATTTAAATAATACTATACACTGTGTACTCTATAAAAATAATACTATACACTCTTCTCTATATATATAATACTATACACTGTGTTCTCTATATAAATAATACTATACACTGTGTCCTCTATATAAGTAATACTATACACTGTGTATTCTATATAAATAATACTATACACTGTATATTCTATTTAAATAATACTATACACTGTGTATTCTATTTAAATAATACTATACACTGTGTATTCTATTTTAATAATACTATACACTGTGTATTCTATTTAAATAATACTATACACTGTGTTTTCTATATAAATAATACTATACACTGTGCATTCTATTTAAATATTACTATACACTGTGTTCTCTCTATATATAATACTATACACTGTGCATTCTATTTAAATAATACTATACACTGTGTTTTATATATAAATAATACTATACACTGTATATTCTATTTAAATAATACTATACACTGTGTATTCTATTTAAATAATACTATACACTGTGTATTCTATTTTAATAATACTATACACTGTGTATTCTATATAAATAATACTATACAATGTGTATTCTATTTAAATAATACTATACACTGTGTTTTCTATATAAATAATACTATACACTGTGCATTCTATTTAAATATTACTATACACTGTGTTCTCTCTATATATAATATTATACACTGTGATTTATATATAAATAATACTATACACTGTATATTCTATTTAAATAATTCTATACACTGTGTATTCTATTTAAATAATACTATACACTGTGTATTCTATTTTAATAATACTGTACACTGTGTATTCTATTTTAATAATACTATGCACTGTGTATTCTATTTAAATAATACTATACACGGTGTTTTCTATATAAATAATACTATACACTGTGTATTCTATTTTAATAATACTATACACTGTGTATTCTATTTTAATAATACTATGCACTGTGTATTCTATTTAAATAATACTATACACGGTGTTTTCTATATAAATAATACTATACACTGTGTATTCTATTTAAATAATACTATACAATGTGTACTCTATATAAATAATACTATACACTCTTCCCTATATAAATAATACTATACACTGTGTTCTCTATATAAATAATACTATACACTGTGTCCTCTATATAAGTAATACAATACACTGTGTATTCTATATAAATAATACTATGCAATGTATATTCTATTTAAATAATACTATACACTGTGTATTCTATTTTAATAATACTATACACTGTGTATTCTATATAAATAATACTATACACCGTGTTTTCTATATAAATAATACTATACACTGTGTATTCTATTTTAATAATACTATACACTGTGTATTCTATATAAATAATACTATACACTGTGTATTCTATTTAAATAATACTATACACTTTGTTTTCTATATAAATAATACTATACACTGTATATTCTATTTAAATAATGCTATACACTGTGTATTCTATTTAAATAATACTATACACTGTGTATTCTATTTAAATAATACTATACACTGTGTACTCTATATAAATAATACTATACACTCTTCTCTATATAAATAATACTATACACTGTGTTCTCCATATAAATAATACTATACACTGTGTCCTCTATATAAGTAATACTATACACTGTGTATTCTATATAAATAATACTATACACTGTATATTCTATTTAAATAATACTATACACTGTGTATTCTATTTTAATAATACTATACACTGTGTATTCTATATAAATAATACTATACACTGTGTTTTCTATATAAATAATACTATACACTGTGTATTCTATTTTAATAATACTATACACTGTGTATTCTATATAAATAATACTATACACTGTGTATTCTATTTTAATAATACTATACACTGTGTATTCTATTTAAATAATACTATACACTGTGTATTCTTTTTAAATAATACTATACACTGTATATTCTATTTAAATAATACTATGCACAGTGTATTCTATTTTAATAATACTATACACTGTGTATTCTATTTAAATAATACTATACACTGTGTATTCTATTTTAATAATACTATGCACTGTGTATTCTATTTAAATAATACTATACACGGTGTTTTCTATATAAATAATACTATACACTGTGTATTCTATTTAAATAATACTATACAATGTGTATTCTATTTAAATAATACTATACACTGTGTTCTCTATTTAAATAATACTATACACTGTGTACTCTATATAAATAATACTATACACTCTTCTCTATATAAATAATACTATACACTGTGTTCTCTATTAGAGATGAGCGAACAGTGTTCTATCGAACTCATGTTCGATCGGATATTAGGCTGTTCGGCATGTTCGAATCGAATCGAACACCGCGTGGTAAAGTGCGCCATTACTCGATTCCCCTCCCACCTTCCCTGGCGCCTTTTTTGCTCCAATAACAGCGCAGGGTAGGTGGGACAGGAACTACGACACCGGTGACGTTGAAAAAAGTAGGCAAAACCCATTGGCTGCCGAAAACATGTGACCTCTAATTTAAAAGAACAGCGCCGCCCAGCTTCGCGTCATTCTGAGCTTGCAATTCACCGAGGACGGAGGTTTCCGTCCAGCTAGCTAGGGGTTAGATTCTGGGTAGGCAGGGACAGGCTAGGATAGGAAGGAGAAGACAACCAACAGCTCTTATAAGAGCTAAATTCCAGGGAGAAGCTTGTCAGTGTAACGTGGCACTGACGGGCTCAATCGCCGCAACCCAGCTTTCCCAGGATCCTGAATGGAATACACTGTCAGTGTATTCCCGTATACCCGATATATACCCCGATACCCGTTCCAACGGTGTGCCCCCCCACCTTCACCCCAGAAATACCCTGCAAGTCCCCTAGCAATAGAATTGGGGCTATATACACCCACAATTTTTACTACTGGTATACAGTGCCATTGTCTGACTGGGAATTCAAAGAATATATTGGGAATACAAATACCCTCATTTCTTGCTACTGCCATATAGTGCCAGTTTCTGACTGGTAATTCAAAGAATATATTGGGGTTACGTGCACCCACAATTTTTACTACTGGTATACAGTGCCATTGTCTGACTGGGAATTCAAAGAATATATTGGGAATACAAATACCCTCATTTCTTGCTACTGCCATATAGTGCCAGTGTCTGACTGGGAATTCAAAGAATATATTGGGGTTACGTGCACCCACAATTTTTACTACTGGTATACAGTGCCATTGTCTGACTGGGAATTCAAAGAATATATTGGGGTTATAAATACCCTCATTTCTTGCTACTGCCATATAGTGCCAGTTTCTGACTGGTAATTCAAAGAATATATTGGGGTTACGTGCACCCACAATTTTTACTACTGGTATACAGTGCCATTGTCTGACTGGGAATTCAAAGAATATATTGGGAATACAAATACCCTCATTTCTTGCTACTGCCATATAGTGCCAGTTTCTGACTGGGAATTCAAAGAATATATTGGGGTTACGTGCACCCACAATTTTTACTACTGGTATACAGTGCCATTGTCTGACTGGGAATTCAAAGAATATATTGGGGTTATAAATACCCTCATTTCTTGCTACTGCCATATAGTGCCAGTTTCTGACTGGTAATTCAAAGAATATATTGGGGTTACGTGCACCCACAATTTTTACTACTGGTATACAGTGCCATTGTCTGACTGGGAATTCAAAGAATATATTGGGAATACAAATACCCTCATTTCTTGCTACTGCCATATAGTGCCAGTGTCTGACTGGGAATTCAAAGAATATATTGGGGTTACGTGCACCCACAATTTTTACTACTGGTATACAGTGCCATTGTCTGACTGGGAATTCAAAGAGTATATTGGGAATACAAATACCCTCATTTCTTGCTACTGCCATATAGTGCCAGTTTCTGACTGGGAATTCAAAGAATATATTGGGGTTACGTGCACCCACAATTTTTACTACTGGTATACAGTGCCATTGTCTGACTGGGAATTCAAAGAATATATTGGGGTTATAAATACCCTCATTTCTTGCTACTGCCATATAGTGCCAGTTTCTGACTGGTAATTCAAAGAATATATTGGGGTTACGTGCACCCACAATTTTTACTACTGGTATACAGTGCCATTGTCTGACTGGGAATTCAAAGAATATATTGGGATTACAAATACCCTCATTTCTTGCTACTGCCATATAGTGCCAGTGTCTGACTGGGAATTCAAAGAATATATTGGGGTTACGTGCACCCACAATTTTTACTACTGGTATACAGTGCCATTGTCTGACTGGGAATTCAAAGAGTATATTGGGAATACAAATACCCTCATTTCTTGCTACTGCCATATAGTGCCAGTTTCTGACTGGGAATTCAAAGAATATATTGGGGTTACGTGCACCCACAATTTTTACTACTGGTATACAGTGCCATTGTCTGACTGGGAATTCAAAGAATATATTGGGGTTATAAATACCCTCATTTCTTGCTACTGCCATATAGTGCCAGTTTCTGACTGGTAATTCAAAGAATATATTGGGGTTACGTGCACCCACAATTTTTACTACTGGTATACAGTGCCATTGTCTGACTGGGAATTCAAAGAGTATATTGGGAATACAAATACCCTCATTTCTTGCTACTGCCATATAGTGCCAGTTTCTGACTGGGAATTCAAAGAATATATTGGGGTTACGTGCACCCACAATTTTTACTACTGGTATACAGTGCCATTGTCTGACTGGGAATTCAAAGAGTATATTGGGAATACAAATACCCTCATTTCTTGCTACTGCCATATAGTGCCAGTTTCTGACTGGGAATTCAAAGAATATATTGGGGTTACGTGCACCCACAATTTTTACTACTGGTATACAGTGCCATTGTCTGACTGGGAATTCAAAGAATATATTGGGGTTATAAATACCCTCATTTCTTGCTACTGCCATATAGTGCCAGTTTCTGACTGGGAATTCAAAGAATATATTGGGGTTACGTGCACCCACAATTTTTACTACTGGTATACAGTGCCATTGTCTGACTGGGAATTCAAAGAGTATATTGGGAATACAAATACCCTCATTTCTTGCTACTGCCATATAGTGCCAGTTTCTGAATGGTAATTCAAAGAATATATTGGGGTTACGTGCACCCACAATTTTTACTACTGGTATACAGTGCCATTGTCTGACTGGGAATTCAAAGAATATATTGGGAATACAAATACCCTCATTTCTTGCTACTGCCATATAGTGCCAGTGTCTGACTGGGAATTCAAAGAATATATTGGGGTTACGTGCACCCACAATTTTTACTACTGGTATACAGTGCCATTGTCTGACTGGGAATTCAAAGAGTATATTGGGAATACAAATACCCTCATTTCTTGCTACTGCCATATAGTGCCAGTTTCTGACTGGGAATTCAAAGAATATATTGGGGTTACGTGCACCCACAATTTTTACTACTGGTATACAGTGCCATTGTCTGACTGGGAATTCAAAGAATATATTGGGGTTATAAATACCCTCATTTCTTGCTACTGCCATATAGTGCCAGTTTCTGACTGGTAATTCAAAGAATATATTGGGGTTACGTGCACCCACAATTTTTACTACTGGTATACAGTGCCATTGTCTGACTGGGAATTCAAAGAGTATATTGGGAATACAAATACCCTCATTTCTTGCTACTGCCATATAGTGCCAGTTTCTGACTGGGAATTCAAAGAATATATTGGGGTTACGTGCACCCACAATTTTTACTACTGGTATACAGTGCCATTGTCTGACTGGGAATTCAAAGAGTATATTGGGAATACAAATACCCTCATTTCTTGCTACTGCCATATAGTGCCAGTTTCTGACTGGGAATTCAAAGAATATATTGGGGTTACGTGCACCCACAATTTTTACTACTGGTATACAGTGCCATTGTCTGACTGGGAATTCAAAGAATATATTGGGGTTATAAATACCCTCATTTCTTGCTACTGCCATATAGTGCCAGTTTCTGACTGGGAATTCAAAGAATATATTGGGGTTACGTGCACCCACAATTTTTACTACTGGTATACAGTGCCATTGTCTGACTGGAAATTCAAAGAGTATATTGGGAATACAAATACCCTCATTTCTTGCTACTGCCATATAGTGCCAGTTTCTGACTGGTAATTCAAAGAATATATTGGGGTTACGTGCACCCACAATTTTTACTACTGGTATACAGTGCCAATTTCTAACTAGGAATTCAAAATGCGCAAGGCTCCCGGAAAGGGACGTGGACGAGGCCGTGGGCGAGGTCGGGGGAATGGTTCTGGGGAGCAAGGTAGCAGTGAAGCCACAGGGCGTCCCGTGCCTACTCCTGTGGGGCAGCAAGCATTGCGCCACTCCACAGTGCCAGGGTTGCTTGCCACATTAACTAAACTGCAGGGTACAAACCTTAGTAGGCCCGAGAACCAGGAACAGGTCTTGCAATGGCTGTCAGAGAACGCTTACAGCACATTGTCCAGCAGCCAGTCAGACTCTGCCTCCTCTCCTCCTATTACCCAACAGTCTTGTCTTCCTTCCTCCCAAAATTCCGAAGCTTTACAGAACAATAACCCAAACTGTC